>NW_027185804.1:26988678-27037925 GCF_028583685.1 Petaurus breviceps papuanus
TTATTTATAGGACTGTTTTTTCCATCCCTCTTTCATTTTATTTTTTTTAATGCTTTATTAACTTCTGATTTACATAATTCGTTTCCACCAGATTTTGAGTTACAAATTTTCTCCCCGTTTTTTTTCCTACCCACTGCCCCAAAATAGCAGTCCCACAGGATATCCCCTCCTCCAATCTGCTCTCTCCCATATTTTCTCCCATACCCCTTTCTACTTTTCCAGTGGATCTCTATACCTCAGTGCCTGTATATCTTATTTCCAAATTACATGTAAGATGTATATTGTATATATATATATAAATTGTATATATATATATATATATAAACACACACACACACACACACACACACACACATATATATATATATATATATATATATATATATACATATATTTGAATATTTGGTTTTAAAACTTTCAATTCCAGATTCATTCCCTTCCTTCCTTGTCACCCACCCTTACTGGGAAGATACGAAGTTCAGTATAGGTTGTACGTGTGTGGCTAATGCAAAACATTAACATAGTAGATATATTGTAAAAGACTGACTATATTTCCCTCCCTCCTATCCCACCTCCCACTTGTTCTATTCTCTACTTTGATCCCGTCTATTTTCAAAAGTGAGTGCTTCCAACTTCCCTCCCCCTCAGCCTACCCTCCCTTCTATCATACCCCCTCTCATCCTCTTCCCCCCCTATTCTCCTGGAGGGTGAGATACCCTATTTAGTGTGTATTTCACTCCCTTCTCAAGCCAAATTCAATGGGAATAAGGTTGACCCATTCCCTTTTGCCTTCCTATTCTTTCTCTCCATTGTAACCATTTTCCCTTGCCTCTTCTGTATGAGATAGTTTACCCCACTATGTTTCTCCCCATCTCCTCTCATTATATTCCTCTCACTTCTTAATTTCATGTTTTAAGTATCATTCCTTCCTGTTAAATTGGTCCTGTGCCCTCTATCTATGTATACCTGTAAACATATATACAGACATTCACATATGTATTCATATGCCCATATACCCTCTTATAAAGACAAATATAAATATGTCTAATCCCTTCAACTACTGAGCAAATTTTCATAAGTTACAATTATTGTTTTTCCATGTAGGAATGTTAATAGTTTAACTTTATGTTGTTCCTTATGATTCCTTTTCCCTGTTTACCTTCTCATGATTCTCTTGCTTCTTGTATTGGAATGTCGAATTTTCTATTCAACTCTGGTTTTTTCAGCAAGAATGTTTGAAAGTCCTCTATTCCACTGAATGACCATATTTTCCCCTGAAACATGATACTCAGTTTTGCTGTGTAGGTGACTCTTGGTTTTAATCCCAGCTCCTTTGCCCTCCGGAATATCATATTCCAAGCCCTTCAATCCCTCAGTGTAGAAGCTGCCAGATACTGGGTTATCCTGATTGTGTTTCCACAGTATTCAAATTGTTTCTTCCTGGATACTTGTAATATTCTCTCCTTAATCTGGGAATTCCAGAGCCTGACTATAATATTTCTAGGAGTTTTCTTTTTGGGATCTTTTTCAGGAGGTTATTGGTGGATTCTTTCAACCTCTATTTTGCCCTCTGATACTAAAATATCAGGGCAGTTTTCTTTGAGAACTTCCTGGAGGATGATTTCTAGGTTCTTACGTTGGTCATGGCTTTCAGGCAGTCCAATAATTTTTAAATTATCTCTCCTGGATCTATTTTCCAGGTCAGTGGTTTTTCCCATGAGACATTTCACATTGCCTTCTATTCTTTCATTTGTTTGGATCTGTTTAACAGCATCTTGATTTCTCATAAAGTCATTAGCTTCCATTTGCTCCAATCAATTCTGAAGCAATGATTCTCCTCATTGAATTTTTGAGATTCTTTTTCCATCTGGCAAATTCAGCTTTTTAAGGCATTCTTCTCCTCATTGCCTTTTTGGGCCTCCTTTGCCATTTGAGTCAGTCTGTTTTTTAAGGTATTATTTTCCTCAGTCAGGCTGTTGACTCTCATTTCATAATTTTCTTGCATTGTTCTCATTTCTCTTCCCAATTTTTCCTCCACTTCTCTTATTTGGTTTCCAAATCTTTCTTAAGGTCCTCTATGGCCTGTAACCAGCTTGTATTTTCCTTTGAAGCTTTTGGTGCAGGAGTTCTGACTTCACTGTTTTCCTCCTGTTCCATGCTTTGTTCCTTTTTGTCCCCCAAATAGGAGTGTATTGTTGGAAACTTCTGTCTGCTTTGTTTCCTTTGCCTGCTCATTTCACCCCTCCGTCACTTGACCCTTGGGCTTTTTGCCACAGTAGGACTCTGCCACCAGACAGGGGAGCTTTCGTCCCAAACGCTGGGGTTTTCTCAGCTGCTGGAGGTATTAGATGGGTGCCCTCTCTGAGGTCTCCACATGCTCTGGCAAACTGGACACACACCCTAGAACCTCCACCCTAGACTGCAATCCAGATCCAAGCAGGTTAAAGCAAGAGCAATTACCCCTCAGACTGGTGCTTGGTTCCCCTACACTCTGCAGGCCAGGAGCTGAAGCCGCCACGTGGCACTGGCTGACTGTGCTGGTGTCTCAGCGGCTTTTCACCCTGGTGGTAAAAGCCATGCACTCCTACTTACTGGTTCCAAAGTCCAGACTGCACTGACCTCTCACTTTGTCCTTTGTGTCTATGTGGTGATAAATCTGGAAATGGCTACAACTGCTGCTGATCTGGGGACCCTCTGGCCAGCACCTGGTCAGGCCCACCCTGGGGCTAGAGCCTCTGGGTAGGGCTGGGCTGGGCTCCCAGAGTGCTGTGCTGGATTCCTGCTGGCCTGCCAGGCTGTCCTCAGCGGGAGGTTAGTTTCTCTATGTAATTTTGTGGGTTCTGCAGCTCCAAAGTTTGTTTAGAGTCCCCTTTTTACATGGATTGGGGAGGGTGGAAGCCGGAGATGCAGGAAGATCGTGCTTCTACTCCGCCATGTTGGCTCCGCCCCTGCCATCATTCTCTCATTTTCAATGGATAGTATTTTAATTCAAATATGGTACACTTGAAAGAATACTGGCTCTGGAGGAAGAACATCTGGGTTCAATGCTGTTTCTGAAATTCATGTATCTGACCTTGGACAAGCCCCTTTCCTCTTCATGCCTCAGTTTCATAATCTGCAAAATAAGGGGATTGGATTAAATAATCTCTAACTATGCTCCAAATTCCATGATCCTACAATAAGGTTTCCCATTTTCCTTTAACTTTATTTAATGTTCTCAAGAAAACTTGTGTGAGTGGCAGGATATGATCATAAACTTCTCATGTGAAGGTTTGTCATGTGGAACAAAGAACATCTTCAGTAGGGAACCAGAAGGCACCCAAATGGGTGGGATTAACTACAAGGTAGATCTGGGTTCAATATGAGGATGATTTTTAAATTCAATTCAATTAAACAAACTCACACAAAGCACCCCAAAGTCTACTTTCTGGGTAGTGAATTCAGTGCTGAGTTTGGAGCTAAGAAGATTTGGGATCAACTCCTATCTCTGACGTGTACTAGCTATTTGACCCTGACTCAAACATTGGGCCAATTTAGTGAGAAGTACATAGGTTATTTATTTCTATTGGTGGAGCAGTTTCAACACCATAAGTTCTCCACATTGATGAATCAATATATGCATTCACATGTATAGAGTACTAGGTATAGGAAGAGATATAAAGTATATGTTCTCTGTCAGATCACGGTCTGGAGATTGCAGTCCATTAGTAGGACAAGAAACTAATGGTAGTTATTCTGCTATACTTTAAAATGAATTGGCCTCTGTTCTGTTTGGTACAAGGAATTTCTAATGAGAAAATTCTCTCTAGCAAAACTCAGTACCTCTTATGTAGCTTATAAACTCAGAGAGTTTCATGGAAAACAGAGGATAAATGACTCACCCAGGGTCACACTGCCAATATATATCCAAGATAAGACTTGAACCAATATCTTTCTGACATTGAAATAATCTCTCTATTCACTACACCCACTGAATCTTAAATGGAAATGAACATATTGGACAGGAGGAATAAAACATATTACATGGACTCTCACAATTAGTGCAACAATGGAATAAGATTCTTTGTGGAGAAGAGAATACAGTGAGAAACCTGCCTGCTCAGTATTCCTTGACTATATCATCATTATCAAATGATAGTCAAATTGTCTTCCAGATGTTTGGTCTGCAGGTGTTGGGCAGAAAAAATAATAATTTAATCCTTTTACACTCGAATCCAGGTGGAACCCAGTACCAGCTATGTAACTAGACCGAGGAGTCAAATTTCTTTTGTAAACAGAGTTGTACTTTCTTGATTCAAAACTGATTTTCCCCTTGCAAAGTAGTCAGGGCATCTTCATTGTTCTTCCCATCTGGCATAGATTATAATATAGAAAGTCTTCTGTAGCTATCTGTCATTGAAATCATATATTAGCATGCATGGAGACCCTAGCAAGTGACTTTGATGGAAACAAGTCCTCAAGAACACCCCCTGACCCACAACTCAGATCCCTGGTGTTTCCCTGAGGCATTGTTAAATAATCCTTTCAACAGTCCTGGCAACATGGCTTTGACCCTGTCCCAGTTTCCAATTCTCTGTCACCTCTAACCCAGTCCAGCCCTCATTGTCTGCACCTGGCCTCACCCTAGACTATCACTCCTTAATTTTATCTAGGCTCTTTCCATGTGGCCAGGTCCCTGGCATTCTTCTGGGGCACCCAGCCCTTCCATGTCCTTCTCTGTTGTCTCCGAATCACCACAGACTACTTGGTTACTCCTAGATCTTCCCACAGTAATTCTGTATATAAGGTCCATCTTACCCCTGTAGCAGCAAGCACCCCAAGCATGTCCTCAGGGTTTGCTGCTCACACAGGTTCTTGGATCTGCTTTGTTAAAAGAAAGCAACTCAAAATGGGTTAACAAGCTTACTTTAATCAGTCAGACATATATCGTTTACCTTGTTCAGGGGAAAAAGGTCAGCACCCCAAACTTCAAAATATACAGACAGAATTATCAAGACATTAACAGATCAAGCAGACAGCTTTCCAAACTTTCCAACCATTACATCCATACCCAGTCAACATCTGGGTTTTTCAAAGCCAGGGGGGCTCTGGACAACGGCTTTTCAGAATACAGATCAAATCACAGAACACTTCTCAAAGTGAGTCCCAAAACAAAGCCTCACATCAGGGCTTATATAGCCTTCTCCTGGCTCAGAGAATGTAACAACCTTATTGACCCACTGGCCAATCAAAAAGTATCTACTGAAAAACAAGCCTCCCACCCCAGGCTTCAGGTGCACTTTAACCTAGGGGCAGGGAAGATCTTCCAAATTTGCATTCCCATTACAACCCCTCATTACATTAAACCATTAGACCAAGATTTCTTAAGAGTCTAGCCAATGCCTCAGATTCAGTCTGGCCTGCTTGTCAATATGAGGGTCAAAATAGGTTGGATTTTTAGAATCCCCCCGACCTTGACCTGTGCTCTAATAAGCTTTGTCTTTGACTAAAAGAAGGTTTCAGGTGAATTTATTTGAGGCAGGACTCACTCATTGTTTGTCTTGGAATTTCAGGGTCCCAGCACCCCTAAACATCAACTTGACTAGACTAGAAATTGAATGCATGTTTGTAAAGACAGACAGACACACATATACAACAATCTCCTGAGGACCCTGTTCCATCCCTTTCTTTTCAGTTCAGTTTCCACTTTCTTTGCAGCCAGTCCAAGTAGATCTATACATAGGATCCTATTCCTTGAGCTAGAAGAACCTTTAGAGTGCATATAGTTTAGCCTTCTTATTTTATAGATGAGGCCACCCAGGTTCATGGAAGTGAAAGACTTTCCCAAGATGGCACAAATATTAAATAACAGTGCCATAATAAAAACTCACATCACCTAACTCCCATTTCAGCACCCTTTTCACTGTGCCATGGAATCTCCCTCCCTCATTTCCCTTTTGGGTTCTATTTGGCAGGCAATTACAGTAATCCAATTCCATTCTATTTACAGGAATGCTTGCATCTTGTATCTTTAGGGTTACAGTTAAGAATTATCGTTGCAATTTATAAAAGTCATTTTGATGGATTTATATATTTCTGCTGAGCTAGAAGATTTCTGCCAAATCCATGTGCTTGCTAGTCCTCATTAAATACATTTCTCTTGGGCAAAAGTGTCCTATTGTTAAATGGAACTTAGCCCACTCAGAATCTCATTGTCCACTGCCCAAAAGATTCTGGGGTAAAAGGAGCATCGGCCTTTAAAAGAATGGGAAGAAGGAATGAGGGAAAAATCAAGGAGTTGCTCTCAGAATGAATGGAGAAAGAAAAAAGGACATTTGCCATTAAATTGGTAATTGTTAAGCATCCCCTTATCCCTGAATGGGGATGAAGGTCTTCTGCCTTCAGGGACAGTGCTAGTTTCACTGAATTAAACTCTCTTTACCCAAAATCAAAGGATCATGAAAATAAATGACCAGGAATTCTTCATTTCAGTGTTTCAAATAATGCTTTAAAAAGCATGTTCAAGAAGAGTTTGGATGATCATTCACCAGAGATCATATTAGATGAGAAATTGGAATAGACAACCTTCAAACAGCCTTCTAATTCTTAAACAATATGAAATCTTATTATTGCCTAGTGGTTCCCAACCTCAAAAGTAGAGATCATTGTTGGACCAGAGAGTTATTGTAAGAGATCCATATTTAGTCCTGTTCTTTCTCAATCAATCAATATTAATAGTATAACTACTATCACAGGGGTCTCCTACTAAAAATCATTGGTAGCTACTCTTGTCAACCATGCTTAACTGATGTATAGCCTGACCCAAAACCAAACTCATCACAAGTAAATATGAGCTGAGTGTCATGGATCTGGATCAATACTTTAATCCATGAAAATGATTAAAACTGAAACATTTATTGATCAAGAAAATGATTTCTGAATAATGATATATCCCGTATTTTTCTTACAAATGTCATACACTTATATTCCAGTTATTTAACCCTGACAACACCTTTCTTATGGTAGAGTAAGACCAAAATCGTATCTATGTCTGTCAAATGGAGCAATCTGTTGAGAAAAGTTTGCAATTGACTGTTTCCAAGTTCTATTTATCTAGTCCAATCCTTTTCCTCTATACTAAGGGCAGACATGATGGTGGATTTTCATAATTAACGGTAATATGTGCAGGAAAATAATAATGAAAACAAGAAGAATAAATGATAATAATAGCTAGCATTAAAATAGATCGTACTATTAGCTAAACACTGTTCTAAGAGCTTTATAAATTTTATCTCATTTTATCCTCCCAATAACCCTGTGAGGTACATGTTAATATTATCCCTATGTTATAGTTGAAGAACCTGAAGGGAAATGAGGCTATTAAGTGGTTTGCCAAGATCACAAGGCCAATAAGTGTCTGAAACCAAATTTGAACCCAAGTTTTCCTGACTTCAGGCCCAGTTCTGTATTCACTTAGCTACATGGCTACCTGGACTCCTATGTGTAATGACATGATCGATTTACTTTGCTCTTTGCCAGTGGAAAGTTCCAACTAGAATTGAAAAAGTGATATTCAATCTGAAGAAAGGGTTTTTGTTTTCAATATCATCTAACCCAACTGCATTATTTTACAAAGAGAGAAATTGAGGGGCTGAGAACCAAAGTGCCTTGTACAAGGTTGCAAAGAGTAAGTAGCAGAGATGTGGTTTTTATTTTGGTCATTTGATTCCAAAGTCAATACTCTTCCATTAAATTCTCTACATACTATGTCATTAGGGTATTATTGTATGTGGGTCACACAATACGGTTTGCATGTGTGTGCACAAACACACACACCTTTGACTGATCAAACACACTAATCAACTCAATCTCAAAATAGTACAAATCTGATAAAGTAGGCATTGTGTTTATTCATAAATACAGTTTTGGGGTAGCTAATGGGTAAAATTTGCCAGGACAAGTCAATAGCAGGAATTGGGGTTTGGACAATGGTTTACTAGATTTGACCTACTTGGACAATGGCCCACGGTGGGTATCATTTGGTTTTTTATTTCATATCTATAATTTCATTAGTGTAGGAACTCCTATGATAGGTACCTCTTTCCATCTAGGCAGATCAAGCATTCCTAGAGTTCCTAGGGGCCCTAATGGGTTAAGTGACTCGTCAGAAATCTAACAGATGGAATAGAATAGTTAGGTTGCCTTAGTATTCATTATATCCCTTTATATCACATAGCTACAATATTATTTAGAAATGGTCTCATTATTTTTAGCAAACATTTTCTCTCAAGTGATCACATAACAGTATGTAGCAAAAACTCATAGATATGACACTTTAAGGTTTGCAAAGCATTGCGCATATTGATTTTACATGTCATCATTCGATTCTTATAACAGTCCTAATTATAGTAATAATAATACATAACTACCATTTAATAACGTGTTAAGATCTGCAAAACATTTAAAATATTATTCCATTTGCTCCTCACACAGTTTTGGGAGGTAGTGCCTATTATCATCCCATTTTATAGTTGAGCAAACTGAAGTAGACACAAGACAAATGACTTGTCCAGGATCATAGAGTTTGTAAGTGTCACAGGTCAGATCCAGACTCAGGTTTTCCTGACTGCAAGGCCTGAACTCTAAGATTTGGGACTTGAAGGGAAAACTCAAAAGGATTAATTGGGTACCCAAAGAAGGGCTGCAATCTCCAAAGGAATCACAGAAATCCCAAGCCAACAAAGACTAGGCAAATATGAGAAACTTGAAGGAAAATGGAAGAACCACTATGCCATTGCCAGGACAATGGGAAGATTGACTCTCTTAGCACTTAGTATAGTGTCTGACACATCATAGATGTTCACTAAATATTGATTGACTGAAGAATCTTTATTTTCCATCAAAAACTGGCTTACATGAAGCCTTTTCTGATCCCTCAAGTTCTTAATGCTTTTCACCATTTCAAATACATTTTTTATTTACTCATGTGTTGGGCCAACTATGTGGCACAATTTGTGGAGTGCTGGGCCTGGAGTCAGGAGGACTCATCTCTCCGAGTTCAAATCTGGCCTCAGATACTAATTAGCTACGTGACTCTGGGCAAGTCACTTAACCCTGTTTGCCTTACTTTCCTCATCTATAAAATGAGCTCAAGAAGGAAATTGCCAACCACTCCAGTATCGCTGCTGAGAAAACCCCAGACAGGCTCATGAAGTCAGACATAATGGAAAAAAAAAATGAATGAACAACCACAACGTATGCGTTCATATTACTTCTTCCCTCTTCTCCCTCCAAGGACAACATAAGCTCCTTGAAAGCAGAAATTGTTTAATTTTTTTTCTCTATGATCTTGGTGCCTAGAATGGGGTCTGCCACATCAGTGGACTTAATAATATTTGTTGAATTGAATTAAACTGAATTGGTGTTTGGACTGGGCATGGGCAGAGCTATTGCCATGGATGCCAGTGAGCGGCAGGAAATCTAATTCTTAAACCTGACTAATATTGAGAGTGGAGGCAATGCAGGTGCCCAAGAAGCTGGGGGAAGAAGGGGAAGTCCCTTTCTGACTATGAAGTCTAAGAGGAAGATAAGATTTAATCCAATTTCCCCAGCTAGCTTACTTCACATAGCTAATAGGCAGATAGATTTAGGCATAATAGAATAAGTAGATACCTAAAGATATCTACTGTGTAATTCATGACCCTGGCAAGCCATGACAGAGTGATGCCCAGAGAGCAACCATTCCAGATGTATGGGGGCTTTGTGGCAGAGACACCTTTATTTAAGTCAACAAACACCTACTTCATGATGATTTTCCTGGGCACAACAGCTACTTATGTCTCCACAAAATTACTTTGTTTTTATCTTTTTGGGTACTTATGTGTATACTTATATGCACAATAGATTCTTTGATGCCAGTGGATTATTTTTGTCTTTTCATCCCAAGTGCTTAGCTTAGTGTCTGACGTGTAGAAATAGGGATAGGGTTACTAATTGTACCTGCTATTTCAGTAGTGTGGGAAATTTCAAGGGAGGATCTTCCCCTACCAATACAGGTTGCCACCTCCTCTGCAACTTATAGAACATTGAGAGGTTAAGTGACTTGTCACATAGCCAATGTGTACCATAAGCAGAACTTAAACCTGGACCTTCTCGGCTTTAAGTCCAGCTCTCTCTCTATGTCGTCACATAATAGGGACTTAAGACTGAACAAAGTGAACAGTTGGTTAATCTACAATGTTTTGAGAAATGAGAACATGTGATATCATCAGAAAAAATACTGGGCATGAACTCAGTTCAAATGCCATCTATACGATTTATAAACTGTATGACTCTGGGCAAATCATTCCACCTCATTTTTCTCCAATGTAAATAAAACTGCTGGGAAGGATGACCTTGAAGATTCCTTCTAGCTCTAAATTCAAAGATCTTATAATTTTACCCAGTTTCCTATTAGGAAATTTAAAGAATTGACTGGACAATCTCAAAAGAGACTCATTCAGCACTAATATCCTCTGATTGTTGAGAATTAATAATAAAGGCTGGTATAGTTATGATTCATCTCTAGAATCCTGATTTCTAGTCCAGGGTTTCCATCTCTAATATGAATATATGCTTCTTGGGTCATTGGTACTGTGTATGATTCAATCTTTAGCTGAGTCCTTGCTCCTCAAAGGAATGTCATTAAAGCACTTTAATAAGTACTATAATAATGAACAAACAGCCCCTGGACCCTGTGCTTTAAAATCCAATAAACTGACAATGACTGCACCATTTTAACCTTGTATTAATTAAAGTAAGTACCAAATGAAGGAAATGAGAAGTGGATGATGGAAGCCTGTTTCTCTGCTAGTCCATTCACCCTTACTGCCATCCATCCCTCCTGCCTACAAACCTTGGGAAAAGGAGTTAGACCATAATTGTAATAGGCCACTTAATAAATATTTAATTGCATTTAACTCTGCTAATTTAGTCTACAGGTTATTGTCAGCTAGTTAATGGACCATTAATTTAAAAAAACATATTCAATAGAGACATGGGTTCATTTTCAGGCGAAAGTTTTCTGTGTCTTTGGATGCCTGACTAAAAACCTGAGCTAATTAACAGGATTGCAGAGAGTACCAAACCTTCGTACCTTTCGATAATCCATCTCAGGGCAGTAGTGAAATCCATGCAGTCAAGGAAGTATATGTGTGGATTAGAAATAGCCAGTGAGTTTGCAATTGGAAAAGACCAGAAAGAACGGTGGCTTTGTAGTAAGTCTAGAATGCTAGATGGAAGCCAGGCTTTGAGAACTAATCTAAACAAACACATGATGTTAGAACAAACCCTTTCTGATTATTTGGCTGAAATAATAAGATCTGAAGGTGCTACAATGAAATCTCACTTCTCTTCCATATTTGCAGCTTAACTGAGCAAATCACAGTTATTGTGTCTGCATTTCCACATCTGTGAAATGAATGGGTTAGTGTCAGCACTGGAATAGAGGAAAGGTGGAGGAAGATGTTAGGATCATAGGATCCTAGCTTTAGATCTGGGAGGGCCATTCAAGGTCATTGAGGTTAGACTTGTACTTGTTGATGTTTAGTCATTTCCAACTCTTTCTGACCTCATTTGGGGTTTTCTTGGCAAAGATTCCAAAGTGGTTGGCCATTTATTTTTTCCTGCTCATTTTATAGATGAAGAAATTGAGGCAAACAACATTAAATGACTTGCCCAGGGTCACACATCTAGTAAGTATCTCAGGCTGGATTTGAACTCAGGAAACAGAGTCTTTCTGACTCTGGACCTGGCTCTCTAGTCACTGCACCACCTCCTGTGGAGACCCAGAGATGTTAGGTCCCTTATACTATGTCACAGTTAGCAAGCAAGCAGAATAGAGAGTGTCAAAATCCACATCTGAGATTAAAAATCCAGCACTCTTTAGTCAGACTGAAGCAGAAGTACTAGAGATTGAAGACAGATTGCATACTTATGAAATCTACTGGCAAGGTTAAAGTTTTCTTTGCTTTTCATCTTGTCAGTAACATTCTCTTTTATGCCAGGGAATCCTGCTGCCCTTGTTCGCTAACTAGACTTAATATAGCGATGTTTTTGATACTTGCCGCTCAGAGAGCTTGACGAGATGTCCTTTAACATCCCTTTCTGCTATAAAAGTCTCTCTAAGTCTATGAGTCTATATCATTTCTCCTGCCAACAAGTACAGGAGGACATAGGCTAGTATTTTCCTCGATAACAGCAGAAACCCTGCTTCACAGGGGGAAAAACTGCAGCCAGGGAAGTGTTTTGCCCACATTACATATTACCATTGGCTGAAGTGGGACTGGTCAACTGTTGCCAGAATAGCTGTCTTATAGGAAGTATTTTGTAATGGAAATAGTTCCAGACTAAGTGTCAGAAAACATGAAGTTAAGTCCCAGAATTTGCTATTGGGAAGCTGTATGAATAGAGGAGAGAAGGCTAAAATTAAAATCACAGCACAAGATGCCTCCTGGAACCCAATCCTTCTTTTGACCCCACATTCCCAACTTCTTTTGTGTGTTATCTTCCCCCCTTTAGAATGTAAGCACCTTGAAGGCAGGGGCTGGCTTTCTTTTTCCTGGTATTTGTATTCCAGGTGCTTAGAACTGTACACAGCCCCCAGTAATTGCTTAATAATTGTTGACTGGACAAATCCTCAAACTCCAGAGTGATATGCCTACCTGAAACTCTTCAGAATCAGTCTTATTTTAAACTAGAAAGACTTAGAGGGAATCATAGCTTTCTAAGAAATATGCATTTTTGTTTTCCCTTATGGGGGAAAACCCTGCTTACTTGGAATTAGGAAAGAACTTGATTCCTGGTTTAGAGACTTTATATTAGAGACCCAATATTCTGGTGACCTAGAGAAAGCAGGTTGCCTCTCTGAACCTCAATTTTCCCATGTGTAAGATGGGCATCATGATAACTTGCACAACTCACTTCAGAAAAGTATGAAGAAAGCACTTCAGAAAACCTAAATTACTATTGAAATGTGATCTCTTAATCTTACTGTTGTAAAGAGATCAAATGACATGGAATTACTTTAAAACTTTACAGTGGAGAGTGAGGACAGAGAAATTGAGTGATGGAGAGTTAGTGGAGACATTTTGATATGCATTCATTTAACTGATAGAAAACTGAGGGTGTCCAGTGTTTCATTTTATAACGGATCACATTTCTTTAAAAGCTCATTTTAAAGTACATGAAATACTGTGCAAAAATATCTCATTTGATCCTCAAAATCACCTCATAAGTACTAATATTATTCACATTTTGCAGATGAGGAAACTGAAACTCAGAGGGAGCAAAGAGCTTTCCCAGGAATAAATATTTAGGAAGTTTCTGAGTCAGGATTTATCTATTCTCTTTGCTTTATTTACCTTATTTTTAAATCAGGGAACAGTCTTAACTGAAATCAAAGGAGAAAAGGGAAAATTGAAATATGATCACTGGCTATGTAGAGATAGGTGGACAGTGGGGAAAAGACAGCTACTATGTGTTCTAATAATTATAGCTGCCATTTATGGCTTCCAAGACACTGTCATTTTATTTGATTCTTGAGACGATCCTGGGAGGAGATGCTATTATTATCTCTATTTTACTGATGGGGTAATGTAGCTGAGAGGTGGTAAGTGGTTTGCTGAAGTTAACACAACTAGTAAGTATCTGAGGTAGAATTTGAACCCAGGTCCTCTCAAATTCAAGTACCACACAAGCACATTATCTAATTTACCATTGTATTTCAAGGCAAGTGTTCATTAGCAGCTTGCAAAAATTAGGTCACATGTACAATGAAAACTTTGGGTGACAAAGAACATCTTTAAGAATTTAAGGCACAATTAGTTGAAGGGCTGTCAAATATTATATACCAAATAAGCAGTGTTCTTTGGTCATTAGAGAAATGTTTGGAGCTTGGCAACTCCTCAAAACCAACTTTGAGAAATGCATTTAATGAAGATTAGTACCCTCTTGTCTCATTCTCCCTATCAAGGACATGAAGCCTTTCCTCTTAGACACTTTCCCCCTCCACTCCAACTTCTGCATCTCTCCACACTGGAGATTCTCATGATTTCTTTCCCTTTGACTTTTTGGAATAGTTTTATTTTTTGAGCTTCTCTTTTCAGACGTAGATTTGATCTACTCAATCATCTGGAATGTTTTTAATATGTTTTGTCTAATCCCTAATCCTTCCTAACAAAACCTCTCTCCCTTTCTGGCTCTTCTAGAAATGCAGAGATTAATTCTTACAAGGAAATTTGTGAAATATTGGTGCACTCCCAAGAGCATGCAGTACCCCTTCCACTGAGTTTGGAAAGAGTTTGAGAAGGTGGGGTAACTTCAAGGGCACAGGAAGGTTCCATCACCCATGCATTGTGTTCCTTCTTTTTTAGAACAAACCCTCCAGACCATTATATAAATGCAGTTTTTGTTTTTATTTTTTCAACTGTTTGACATTTTAGGAGAAACAGTGGAGTTAATCAATAATTTATTCCAATACTCCATACTTTTTAGATTGCCTCTATGATTCATAATACACATGCTCACATATAGTTTTATTCTATAGCTCAAAAGTCAAACCCAGGTCAAGTCACCCAATGCAAGTAGCTTTTAAAAGTGGTTCAGATGGAAGTTGTTGTTGTTGCTGGCAGATCCTTACTATTCTCAATATTTTTTGGAGAGGGGAGGAGGCAGGGTAATTGGAGTTAAATGACTCACCCAAGGTCACACAGCAAATAAGGGTTAAGCGTCTGAGACTGGATTTGAACTCAGGTCCTCCTGACTCCAGGGCCAGTGCTCTATTCACTGTACCATCTCTAGCTGTCCCTTTTCCTTTTGCTTTGATCACTTTGGAATACAGATGTATTATTGCTATTGCTAGGTCCAAAGAGATGCACAATTTTATAGTCTTTTTGGCAAAATTCCAATTTGCTTTCTAGAATGATTGGATCAGTTCACAACTCTACCAACAATGCATTTCTGTTCCGATTTTCAAATCTCTAAGATTTGTTATTTTTCTTTTCTGTCATATTTGCCAATCTGATAGGTATGAAGTGGTACCCAAGACTTGTTTTAATTTGCATTTCTCTAATCAATAGTGATTTAGAAAACTTTTACATGTCTCTATATAGCTTTAATTGCTTTTTCTGAAAACTACCTGTTCATAGCCTTTGACCAGTTATCAATTGGGGAATGACTTGTATGCATATAAATTTGACTCAGTTCTCTATATATTTCTGAAATGAGGCCTTTATCCAAGAAACTTGCTGTAATTTTTTTCCAGTTTACTGCTTTTCTTCTAATATTGGCTGCATTAGTTTTGTATGTATTTGTTTAGACTTAAAGGATTCAAAGTTATCCATTTTACATCCAGTATATATTGTTGGGTCACAAATTCTTATTCATAGATCTGACAGGTACAATTTCCCACATTTTCCCAAATTGTTTATGTAATCACCCTTTATTTCTAAATCATGTACCCATTTTGATCTTATCTTGGAATATGCTGCTAGATGCTTGCCTTTATCTAGTTTCTGCCAAACTGCTTTCCAATTTTCCCAGTAATTTTTATCAAATAGTGCAAGCTTGTCCCAAAAATTTTGATCTTTGAATTAATGAAACATTATATTACTATGGTCATTTATTGCTATGTATTGTGTACTTTATGTATCACTCTATTTATTAGCCAGTAGCAATAGTTTTGATGATTACAATTTTATGATACAGTTTGAGATCGGGTAGTGTTAGGTCACCATTCTTCATATATTTTTTCATTGATTCCCTTAACATTGATTTTTTTCTTCCAGATGAACTTTTTATTATTTTTCTACTTCTATAAAATAATTTTTGGTACTTTAATTGGTATAGAACTGAATTAGTAAGTTAATTCAAGTAGAATTGTTATTTTTTAATATTGGCTTGGCCTACCCATGAGTAATTCATATTACTCCAATTGTTTAGATTTGAAATTATTCGTGTGAAATATGTTTTGTATTTTTTTAATATTATGGCTCAGTTTGTTTGGGTAGGTAGACTCTCAAATATCTAATATTGTCTACAGTTATTTTAAGTGGAATTTCTATTTCTAGCTCTTATAGCTGGACTTTGTTAGTAATACATAGAAACGCTGATTATTTATGTGGGTTTGCTTTATATTGTCATTTTCCTGGTTAATAATTTTAACTGTTTTTTTTAGTTTGATTCTCTATGTTTACCATCATATCATCTGTAAAGAATTAGAGTTTTATTTCCTCATTCTAATTTCTTTTTATTTTCTTTTTGTTATACTTAGCATTTCTATTGCAATATTGAATAATAGTGGTGATAATGGAAATCTTTGCTTCACCTCTAATCTTATTGGGAAGGTTTATAGCTTAATCCCAATTACAGATAGTGGTTGTTGATGGTTTTAGATAGATATTGCTTATCATTTTAAGGAAAGCTCTCTAGGTTTTTTTTTTAATAGCAATGGGTGTTGTATTTTGTCAAAAGATTTCTCTCCCTTTATTGACATAATTATATGATGTCTGTTGGTTTTGTTATTGTTATGGCCAATTATGCGGATAGATTTCCTAATATTGAACCAGCCTTTCATTCTTGGTTCAAATCCCATTTGGTCATACTATATAACCCTTGTGATATATTTTTATAATCTCCATGGTAGTATTTTATTTTTTTATATTGCATCATTATTCATTGGGGAAATTTATAGTTTTCTTTCTCTGTTTTGGTTCTTTCTGGTATCAGCACCATACTTGTGTCTTAAAAGGGAAATTGGTAGTACTCTTTCTCTGCCTATTTTTACAAATTATATAGAATTTCAATTAATTGTTCTATAAATGTGTTAGGATTCACTTGTGAATCCATTTGGTCCTGGTTATATTCTCTTAGGGAGCTCATTGATAGCTTGTTTCAATTTATTCCCTTTAGATGAAGCTATGTAAGTATTCTATTTCCTCTTCTGTTTATCTGGGACACACACACACACACACACACACAATATTCATCCATTTCACTTAAGATTGTTAGATTCATTGGCATATAATTGGGAAAAAATAACTGAGTAATTGCTTTACTTTTCTCTCTATTGGTGGTGAATTCACTCCTTAAAATTTTGATAGTGGTAATTTAGTTTTCTTTCTTTAAAAATTAAATTAACCAATGATTTATTTATAGTTTTTCTCATATAATCAGATTAGTTTTGTTTATTACATCAGTGGTTTTCTTTCTTTCAATTTTATTAATCTCTCCTTTGATTTTCAGTATTCCCAATTTGGTATTTAATTGAGGATTTTTCATTTATTCTTTTTTTAGTTCTTTTTTTTTAAAAATTGCATGAACAATTCATTGATTTGTACTTTATTTTATTGATCTGCCTATTTAGAGATATGCATTTTCCCCTTTGAACTGCATTTCAAACATTTTGGCATATTGTCTCACTGTAGTCATTCTTTAATGAAATTATTGTTTATTTCTCTGATATGTTCTTTTACCTACTCATGCTTTTGGATGAAATTATTTAGTTTCCAATTAATTTTAAAATATGCTCCCATAGCCCTTTCTTGAAAATAAATTATTATTGTAATATGGTCTGAAAATGATACATTTAATATTTCTGCTTTTCTGCATTTGGTTTTGAGATTTTTATGTCCTAATACATGGTCAATTTTTGTTGAAGGTGTCATGTTTGCTGAAAAATAGATAGCTTCTCTTTTTCCATTAAATTTTCTTCAGAGGTCTACCATAGCTAATGTTTCTAAAATTCCATTTATTTCCTTAATGTCTTTCTTGTTTATTTTATAGTTAGACTTACCTAGTTTTGAAAGAGAAAAAAAATGAGGCACCCCTTTAGCGTAGTTGTATTACTTCTTTCTGTAACTAAATTAACATTTCCTTTAAGAATCTGCATGCTACACCATTTTGTGAACATATGATTAGTGTTGGTATTATTTCATTGTTCATGGTACCTTTTAGCTAAATGTTGTTTTCCTACTTACCCTTTTAATTAGGTATATTTTTATTTGTCTGAAATTATGATTGCCACCCCTGCTTTTCTTTTCTTTCTTTCTTTTTTTTTTTTTACCTCAGCTGAAGCATAATAGATTTGACTCCAGCTCCTTATTTTCATTATGTGTGTTTCTCTATGTTTTGTATGTCTTTTGACTTTTGCTTTGAAAGCAATATATTATTGAATTCTGTTTTTTAATCTCTTCTGCTACATGCTTCTCTTATATGGGTGAGTTCATCACATTCATATTCATAGTTATGATTGCTATGTATTTCCTTCCATTCTATTTTTTCTGAGTTCA
Organism: Petaurus breviceps papuanus; assembly: GCF_028583685.1. Classification (NCBI taxonomy): domain Eukaryota; kingdom Metazoa; phylum Chordata; class Mammalia; order Diprotodontia; family Petauridae; genus Petaurus; species Petaurus breviceps. The sequence continues at coordinate 27,006,984 of NW_027185804.1, forward strand.
AATCTGGTCTTTAATACTTACTAGCTATGTGACACTGGGTACATTACTTAACCCTGTTTGCCTCAGTTCCTTGTCTCTAAGGGAATTGGAGAAAGAAATGGAAAACCACTCCAGTGTCTTTGCCACGAAAACTTCAAAATGCAGTCATGGAGGATTGGACACAACTGAAATGACTCAACAGGTCTTTGTTTTCACCCTGTTCCACCTTAAAAGTCTCTTTTGCTTCTGACCACTGCCTCTCTAAATCCACCTTTTCTTTTATCAGCACCCACTTTTCTTATACTCTTCCCCTCCTACTTTTCTGCAGGTTAAAATAGTGACCTATATCCAATGGAGTATATTTTTCCCTCTGAGTCAATTCTGATGAGAATAAGGCTCAAGGGTTGCATGTTGCCTTTTCATTTCCACCTTTACTGTAAAAACTCTTCTCTTTGTGCCTTTTAATGTGAGGTAATTTTCATATTCGTTCACTCCCTTCCTCCTTCTCCCAGTGCATCCATATTTCTCACCACTTAATTTTATTTTTTAAATCATGCAATCATAGTCAAATCACATCCATGCCCACTGTCTATGTATAATCCTTCTAACTGCCAAAATATTTATAAACTTCTTAGGGGTGATAAGTATTATCTTCACATATAGGAACAGTTTTAACCTCCTTGAATCCCTTATGATATCTTTTTCATTTGTACCTTTTTTATCCTTCTCTTGAGTTTTGTATTTGGAAGTCAAATTTTCTATTCAGCTTCAATCCTTTCATCAGGAATGCTTAAACATCCACTATTTCATTAAATATCCATTTTCCCCCAGAAGGATTGCAATCAGTTTTGCTGGGTAAGTGTAGCGGCAAGTACCCCAAGCGTCCTCAGGGTGTCTGCCAACACAGGTTCTTGGATCTGCTTTGATAAAGGAAAGCAACTCAAAATGGGTTAACAAGCTTACTTTAATCAGTCAAACATGTATCATTTACCTAGTTCAGGGGGAAAAGTTCAGCACCCCAAACTTCAGAATACACAGACAGAATCATCAAGTCAGAGAAACAGATCAAGTAGACAGATTTCCAAACTGTCCAGCCATTACATCCATACCAAATTAACATCTGGGTTTCAACATCTGGGTTTTTCAAAGCTGGGGGGCTCTGGACAACGGCTTCCCAGAATCCAGATCAAATCACAGAACACTTCTCAAAGTGAGCCCCAAAACAAAGCCTCACATCAGGGCTTATATAGGCTTCTCCTGGCTCAGAGAATGTAACAACCTTTTGGACCCACTGGCCAATCAAAAAGTATCTACTGAAAAACAAGCCTCCCACCCCAGGCTCCAGGTGCACTTTAGCCTAGGGGCAGGGAAGATCTTTAAAATTTACATTGCCATTACATTCAGCCCCAAGATCTTTCATGCCCATAGCATAGACAATTTACTTCTGAATCAGCACCAAGTATCTCTTAGGTCACATTCTCAAGATACAGAACTAAATTTACCAAAGTGGCCACTGGGCCTCAAACACAAAGTACATTGCACTACCACCTCAATTCAAAACAAGAGTGCAAACAAAGTTCTTGTGGGCGGAGGGGGGTGCCCTTCCCCCCACACAGCTCCAGGCCCTGCTTCCAAGTACAGAGAAGGGGCTGGGCAACAAAATCAACAAGGTGGGGTCACTGGGGATCCAAGGCACTTCATCCCACCCACCATAGTCACAAGTCCATCCTCCCTCTGGGTCTCAAACTGTGGGATGCAGCAAGGAAACACTTTCAGTGCCCCTGCTTTGCTGCTCAGTTCTTATCTTTTCCTGTGGCTGAATTCCGAACTCCTGGTTTCCTTCTCCCTCAGGCAGCAGCTGCTCCTGGCTTCTGCCCAGGTCCTGATGGAGGCAGCTCACCATTCATGGTCTCAGTTCAGCAAAGTCCGCATGCAGGCCATTCTTCTCTCCTGCTCCATGGCTCCAGAGTCACAGCTACCACAACAGGGATACAAACAATTATCCCAGCCCCCATACTTTCCTTTTACTCTGCAGATCCTGTTTGTCACGCCATTTTGTAGCAGCAAGCACCCCAAGTGTCCTCAGGGTGTCTGCCAACACAGGTTCTTGGATCTGCTTTGATAAAGGAAAGCAACTCAAAATGGGTTAACATGCTTACTTTAATCAGTCAAACATGTATCGTTTACCTAGTTCAGGGGAAAAAGTCAGCACCCCAAACTTCAGAATACACAGACAGAATTATCAAGTCAGAGAAACAGATCAAGTAGACAGATTTCCAAACTGTCCAGCCATTACATCCATACCAAATCAACATCTGGGTTTCAACATCTGGGTTTTTCAAAGCCTGGGGGGGCTCTGGACAACGGCTTCCCAGAATCCAGATCAAATCACAGAACACTTCTCAAAGTGAGCCCCAAAACAAAGCCTCAAATCAGGGCTTATATAGGCTTCTCCTGGCTCAGAGAATGTAACAACCTTTTGGACCCACTGGCCAATCAAAAAGTATCTACTGAAAAACAAGCCTCCCACCCCAGGCTCCAGGTGCACTTTAGCCTAGGAGCAGGGAAGATCTTTAAAATTTACATTGCCATTACAGTAAGTTATTCTTTTTTTGCCTTTTGGAGGGCAATTGGGATTAAGTATCTTGCCAAGGTTACATGGCTAATTTGTGTGTGTGTGTGTGTGTTAAGTGTCTGAGGCCTGAACCAAACTCAGGTCCTTCTGATTCCAGGGCAGGCGCTTTACACACTGTGCCACCTAGCTGACCCATGGGTAAGTTATTCTTGGTTGTAATTCTATATGTTTTGCCACCTGGTGTGTTATATTCCAAGCCCTCTGATATTTTAAAGCATAAAGTGCCATTCTTGTGTGATCGGAACTGTGACTCCATGATATTTTAATTGTTTCTTTCTGGGTGCTTGAAGTATTTTCTTGTTTCTTTCTGGATATTCTCCTTGACATGGTAGCTCAGGAATTAGGCTATAACATTCCTGTGAGTTTTTATTTTGGGATCTCATTCTAGCAGTGATGAGTGAATTCTTTTAATTTCTATTTTACTTGGTTAACAGGAGAACTTTCTTTGATAATTTCTTGATGTCTAAGCTCTTCTTTATCATGGCTTTCAGATAGTCCAATTCTTAAATTTTCTCTAGATCTATTTTCAGGTCAGTTTTTTAAGGAGATATTTTCCATTTCTTCTAATTTTTTTTTTCATTTTGACTTTATTTTTTCTTGATGTCTCATGGAGCCCTTATCTCCTACTCACCCAATTTTATTTTCAAGGAGCTCTTTAGTTCAGTGAATTTTTTTTCTTCTTCTTCTATGTGGTCAATTATGCTTTTTAAAGAGTTCTCTTCAGTAGATTTTGGTCACTCTTTTACTATTTGTCCAATTCTGTTTTTTTAAGATATTACTTTTTCCAATATTTTTTTTGTGTCTCGTTTGCCAAGCTGTTGACTTTCTTTTCATGATTTTTTTCCATCACTCTCATTTCTTTCCCCATTTTTTCATCTAAATCTCTTATTTGACTTTTAAAATCATTTTTGAGCTCTTCTGTGATTTTTCATTGGATTTGTGTCCAATTCACTTTTTTTTTCTTTGAGGCTTTGCTTGTGGGTATTTTGACATAACTTTCTTCTCAGTTTGTGTCTCTATCTTTTCTTCTCTCCATAGGAACTTGTTCTAGTTAGGTTCTTGTTTTGTTGTGTGCTCATTTTCCCAGCCCATTTCTTGACTTTTCACTTTATGATAAAGTTAGAATCTGCATGTAATGTGTAGGGGGCACTGTACCAAGTTCAGGTGTTTCTTGCTGCTGTTTTCAGAACTTATTCTGGGGGTTTGTAGGTTGTCAGTGCTTCAAGGTGTATGAGTTAAAAAGAGTTGTAGTCCCCACTCTCTTGACTTTTGCTCTTGTCTTTACCTAGGAAAGGGTCTTGTGCCCCTGTATCCATAACTGCTATCATTCCTTTTGGCTGTGGAATTATGACCACATACCCCATTCCTCTGCAGCCACAGCTGCTACTGTTCCTTTTCACCCTTGAACTGTGACTATGTCCTTTACTCTCTTGTGCATAAACACAAGCACTGTTATCTGCCCCAGAACTGTGACCAGGGCCCCTGCATCCCTGTGACCACAACCTCTAGTCTACCTCTCTGCCATGTAACTGTAACCCAGAAGTATATGAGCCCAGCTCCATAAAAGGATCTCCCGTAATCTCTTTCTGATCATTTTTCCAACCTCCCAACCATCTGTAGCCTTGATGTGACTGCTGCTGCTACTGCTGTAGCCACCTCCAAGATCTGATTCTGGCTTTTCCTCTGGGCTTAACTACCATCTGTTCTAAAAGGTCTTTTTGTTGTTGTTGTTAACCTGTAAATTTTCTTAGCCTGGAAAATTGTTTCACCCCAATCTTTTGTTGACTTTGCTGCTCAAGAAAATGATTTGAAACATTGAAGTTGTTTAGAAGGGAATTTGGGAGAATTCAGGCCATCTAGCCACCTCTTTCCCTCCCCACAACCTCCTTAAGGGTGAAGAAGAATGGGGTCACAAAGAGTACTTTGGGGTTTTGACAAGGTAACTGATTTTAAAAGATTGTGCTCTTTGGAGATTTAAAAGACAGATTTTATTAAAAAGGCTCTGGGAGATTTGAATTTTCTTCTCTGTACCCTGCCCAGACTGGATGAAAACTCTTTAAAGGGCATTGACTGCTGCTGATAAAAATCGGTTTAGGAGACCAGAACTAGGCAAAGAATGGACTGAGTAAACTATTATCTGTTATCAAAGGTGCCAAGATGAAAAAAAAAATAAGAAAAAAAGTTGAGATGTGAATCCCAGTGAGTCCATGTTTCCCCTGGGATTAATTACCAAGTCTTCTATTTGATGGTTAATGCTTCTCCAAAGAAAATATGGCCCCTTCTGATCTCTCTATTCTTCTCATACTTTTCTCTTTTCCTTAGGCTCCAAGGTCTCATGATAATGATCAGTTTGGTATTTGTTGCATAAGACTCTCCATCTGGTGTCTCCATGCCTTTGTGCTGACTCTCTCCTATGCTGGGAATGATCTGTTTACTTAGATCTACCTCTGGATATGCTGGGGACTTTTCAAGATCCAAATCCAACCATCTGTAGGGGGGCCTATACAGTTCCCCCCCGCCCAGCTACTGAGCTTTCCACTCTAAAATTACCTTTTTCTCTATTCCGTATATATTATGCATGTACCTACTGATTTAAACGTCTTCCAACTGATATTACTTCTTTCAGGATAGGGAATCTTTCTTTTGTGATTTTTGTCTTTGTATGCATACCACCACTAAGGAAAGTACCTGGCACACAGTAAGTATTTAATACATTTTTTATTTATTGAATGAATTAGCCTTGGAGAAGACTAGGAAATGACTCATGCAGGCCTCAAGACACTTGAAGTGAGTCCTGAAGGAAACCTGAGAAGTCTGGAGGTCTAGGTAAGCAGGGAGAACATTCCAGGTACATGGGACTTCCAGTTAAAGGTACAAAATCTTGAGACTGAGTGTTGTGAATAGGGATCAGAAAAAAGGTTAGGGTTGCAGGAGATGATATAGAGGGCAGTGAAGTATAAGGAGAATGGAAGGGTGGGAAGGGGCTAGGTTCAAAGGAACTTTAAGAGCCAAACATGGATTTGTATCATCTTAAACATAATAAGGAGTCTTTGGCATTTCTTGAATGGGGGAGGGTGACATGCTCATATTTAAAATTAGAGGCAGAGAGAAAAACTAAAATAATCATTTCACAATAGTCCAGATATGAAGTGATGACAGTCAGATCAGAGCCATAGAAGTGTAAGTGGAGAGAAATGGATACATAAAAAGATGCTCTGAAGGTTGAAACAACAGTACTTGGCCACAGATTGGATATACGGGCTGCGTGCATGTGAGTCAAGGATAACACAGAAATTGTGACTCTGTGAAAGTGCGGCAGTTCCGTTTAGGGCAAAAGGGGGTATTTTTAGGGAAATGTAATAAGTTCTATTTTGGATATATTGAGTTTGAGATTTCTATAGGAAATCCAGTTTGAGATACCGGGTAGACAGTTGGTGATATAAGAATGGAGGTCAGGAGAGGAGGTGGGGTTAGATTAATAGAGAAGAAAATCATCTTCATAGAGATGATAATTGAATGTATGAGAATTGATGGGATTACCAAGCAAGATATTGTAGAAGGAGAAGAGGAGAGAGCTGAGGACAGATCTCATAAGAACCCATATTTAGTAGGTATAACCAGGATTAGAATGGACAGATAGGTAGAAATAGAAGCAGAAGACAGCAACGTCTATAAGCCTATAAAGAAGAATATATAGGAGAAGAGGAGGATTGATGGTGTCAAAGGCCTTAGAGAAATCAAGGAGATTTGACTCAGAGGAACTTTGTTCAAATCCCAGTTTCATTGCCTACTTTCTATGTGACTTTGATTAAGTCATTATACCTCAGTTTAGGACCTAATTTGTGTAATACAAATGGTGTGATACTTTGCTGTTGACTCTGGAGAGTTGTTATGAAATAAGTAATCTGCCAAATTTAAAACATTATGTACATTAAAGCTGTTATATAAGAATATTTAAAAGATCATAGATCCAGAGCTGCAAAGGAGGGCATCTAGTCAACCCCTTAATGGGGGAGGGAGAAAGGGAATAAAAGTTATACAGCACCCACTATGTGCTAGGTACCATACTAAGCATTTTACAAATATTATCTCATTTGATCCTCACAATGAAGCTGTGAGGTCGATGTTATTATCATCTTTATTTTACAGTTGAGGAAACTGAGGCAGACAGAGGTTAAATTACTTTCCCAGCATTATAAGCTAATAAGTAGCTGAGGGCAGATTTGAACTCAGGTGTTCTTGACCCCAGTTCCAAGTCTCTATCCAATGTGCCAGCAATTGCTCTTAATTTTGAAGATAAGGGTGATGTGCCACACGTCACACAAGTAGCAAGTGGCAGTTAGGTTCTGAATTTAGTATTTTGACTAAGTACATAGCTATTTCCATTATGCCACACTAAAGAAACTGAGAAGCTAATTCCACAAGACATTAGCTGATGTTCCCATTGGGAATTCTACTTCAAATGATTTTTGAATATTAATAGGAGGCTTTTGGAGAATGTCTTGAAAACAAATAATTAGAGCATACATTTCTTAGCCTTTAGGGTTTACAAGGCTCTCCTTACCCTGTACGTCAAAGGTTCCTGGAGCCTAAAGCACCTTATAAATGAAGCAATTGGCTCAGTGAGATGAAGGAATTTGTCAAGAGTTCCAAGCCTAATTTCAAGTAACACTGGTGGTGAACATATTATGGTGCCATGGAATCCAGTAGGGTCTAGGTTCATTTCTCTCATCAGACAGCTTCCAACTATGTGGCTCTGAGCAAGCCACTTCAACACTCTGTTTTTTGTTTTGGTCTTTTTTTGGGGGGGGGGAAGGCAGGGCAATTGGGGTTAAGTGACTCTCTTAAGGTCACACATCTAGTAAGTGTCAAGTGTTGGAGGCCTGATTTGAACTCAGGTCCTCCTGATTCCAGGGTCGATGCTACCATGCCACCTAACTGCCCCAACACTCAGTTTTTTAACTGTAGAACCACCAAGTTAGACTCAATGGCCAGAGGTCCCTTCTACTTCTGAATTCATGATTCTGTGATTTTGCAATTCCATGATTTCATGATCTCTCAAGTCCAAGGTTTTACTTTTATTTATAATGGTGGTCTTTTAGGGGAATCTGCAGGCTGGTTCTTAAAGTAGACCCAGACATGTCAATATCCAAGAAGTTTCAGTGATAAATGCTTCTAGGGTTAAGTATAAAGTTGGTTGGCATGTAAAATCATCCCCATTCTGGCTCTGGCCTATTTTTCCAGTCTTATTTCATTTTACTCTATTTCATATACTCTGTCCCAGGAAAAAATGTACTTTTTGCTATTTCTCTTACCCAATATTCCATCTCTCACCTCCATGTCTTTACACAGGTCCCCCAGGTCTAGAATATACTAAAACCTTAATTGACTAGTCAATACACAACACTTAACACTGTAGATGGCACATAGTAGATGCTTAATGTTTATTGACTGACTATTATGTGCTTACTGTGTGTCAGTCATCTTGCCAATAACTAAGGAGACAAAGAAAAACAAAATAACAATGATAATATTTAACAACAATAAGGTCATGATCATCAATAATAAAATTCTGTTAAGGAGTTTGCATTCTGATGGGAGAGACATGTAAATAACTATATACAGAGGATATGGAAGGAAATTTTAAAGGGGAAGGCATTAGCAGATGAGGGTATGGAGGCAAAAAAAGTCACCTAAAAAATTGGTTTGAAGTTGAGTGTTGAAATAAGCTTGGCGAAAAAAAAACGGATAGGGATGTGAAGGCTGAGAATTACAGGAATGGTGGTCAGTCAGTGAAAATGCACTAAGATAGGAAATGGAGTGCTCTGTTTAAGTCATTGCAAGTAGACCTGGGAAGAAGCAGTGTTGAGTACATGGAGAGGACTCAATGGTAAAAGAATGGAAAGGCAAGAAAGGACCAGAATACATACATACATACATACATACATACATGTGCTTATATGTATTCACATACCTGTTCATACATATATGTATACATATATACACACATGCTTATATTTCATCCTGGCAATATTAGGGAGTCAGTGGACCTCATTGAGAAAGGGAAAGGGCTGGAATAAGTTTTCATATCACATCTCCTACATGCCAGGTACTGTGCCAAGTGCTTCATAACTGTTATCTTAGATTCTCACAAGAGCCCTTTGAGGCTAAGCACTGTTATTTTGCTAATTTTAGAGTTGAGGAAACTGAGGCCCACAGAGGTTAAATAACTGGACCAGGGTCACATAGCTGGTATGTGTCTGAAGTTATTATGTCCCACTTTCTAAACAGTGAGAGATGGCAAGATTATATCTATACTTTGGAAATAATCATGACCCTTGAGAGAAGATGGGAGACAGTTGAGTCAAAGAGACTCATTAGATTATTGCAGTAGTCCAGGAAAGAGGTGATAAGGACCTGAGCTAGGGTTATAGCTGCATGATAGTACTGAAGGGATATAGGAAAGACATTGTACAGCTAGAAATGCATTTAAAAATTTAATGATGGATTGGATATGGCACCGAGGTTGTGAGCTGGGTATTTGGGAGGAGAGTGATATTTTCTATGCTTTAGATTTCTTGTGCCCTTCAAAACTCAGCTTATGTGCCACCTCCTACAGGAAGTCACCCTGATTTCCCCAAGTTGTTTCTTTTCTACTCCCTTAGCACTACAGAATTACTTTGTATTAACTATACATATTTTATATTTGTCTGTTCTTTGTGCTGATCTCTCCAGTCAAGATTTTGGAGGACAGGGATTGTTTTCATACTCAAATGCTTCAATTGATCTGATCTGTGATCTCATTGATATAAGGGTGGTTCCCTGTAACTGTGCATCCACAGCATATTCTGTGTGACTCATCCAACTCATCCCATAAGTTATTCACGGGATGGAGGACACTGAGATTACTGGGAATATCATTTGCCCATTTGTCTTTTTATGTCCCAGTTTCTAGAACAGTACGCATTTGCAAAAAAGTTATTATTATTGAAGATTTTGGTCAAGTAGTATGGTTTCCCAAGAACCCTCAAATCCCCCAGTAATGCCAACTTATCCATTGGTAGGAGAAGCAGGCAGCATTAAAGATGTATATATGGATTCCATGACTTCCTTATGTTTCCTAGTTAGACTCCCTCTCCCTCCCCTCCCCAGCCTTCTCAGGCTGAGATTTCAGTTTTATGCACAGCCAGGTGTTGCAGAAGGCATTGAAGTAACAAATCAACCCATTTGAGCTTTTGAAGATACTAATTTGCCTTTGGATATCTCTAATCTGGTTGTATAAATCCTTTCAAAGCTTTTCTGAATTTAAACCCTATCAAAAACAACATGTGGCACTTTCTCTAATTACTTATGATTAAGAAAAAGCAAAGTTGAGCCCTGAAGGCATCACCACTTCTTCATTTTACTAGCAAAATAAATGCTGCAAGAGAGAGCAGCTTGAAAATTAATGTGTAATACTGCACAGGACAGCTATTCTGTATCCCATCCCTCTTTCACACTGTATTTCAAAACCTTTTACTCAATTAGAAAAGTGCAGATGGTCTTGGATATAAAAGCAATTGAAGACAATGGTGCAAAGATATTTCTGGGTGGTGAGGGAAGTATCAAATTTGTCAGTCATTAGGCTGGCAATGGAGAGGAGGAGAGAAATGAAGATATGAACAAAATCAAAGGGGTGTTAACCTTTGGACTGATTCCCTCTGCCCCACCCCAACTACACACACACACACACACACACACACACACACACACACACACACCTAAAGGAGGAAAGGAAAAAGTGATAAGGTCATTTAGATACTATTTCTGCTACAGTTAAAAGATTCTCAATCCTGTGCCAACAAGGTAGAGTCCTGGAAAGCCTATTTATTCCAGTTAGAAATATGCATTGTATCCAATTATTTTCTTAAGAAGGAATTTCTGCCTTACAATTTGGGTCTGGAAAATTATGAAACTTGCTTTGTGAGACTGAGTACAGATGTCCATATTGCAACATTAGATTCAATGGCCAAGAAAAAAAACATTCATTTGCCATAAATATGCAAGATAGGGGAGGCTAGTTGGTGCAATGAATAGAGCACCAAATGGCCCTGGAGTCAGGAGGACCTGAGTTCAAATCCAGCCTCAGACACTTAATTACTAGCTGTGGGACCTTGGGCAAGTGATTTAACCCCAATTGCCCTGCCTTCCCCCTCCAAAAAGCAAAAAAGAGAAAGAAAGAAAGAAAGAAAGAAAGAAAGAAAGAAAGAAAGAAAGAAAGAAAGAAAGAAAGAAAGAAAGAAAGAAAGAAAGAAAGAAAGAAAGAAAGAAAGAAAGAAAGAAAGAAAAAGAAAGAAAGAAAGGAAGGAAGGAAGGAAGGAAGGAAGGAAGGAAGGAAGGAAGGAAGGAAGGAAGGAACAAATATTCAAGGTAGGCTACCATTAGAGAGATTAGAATGTAGAATCATTAAACCTCAGAGTTTGACCTCCATAAAAATCTGTGGTTCTAGAGTCTCCATTTGAATATACCTAATGTCCATAATATATACAACTCTCACTCTTCTCCCCATTTCCATTTTCAGAAAATTCAATTGGAAAGTAATTTCTTTTGAAACATATTTCCCTTCCAATTAATTCCAACATTTATTTATCTATTGAAGTCTCCTGGATTCTTTCTTTTTTTCTTTCTTACATCTTTACTCTATAATGTCATCAGTTCCCAAGAATTCAAGCACCATATCTATTCACATGGCTCCCAGATTTAAATATCTAGTCTTGGTTTTTCTCCTGAGCTTTGGTCTCCCATCACCACTTTCTTATTGAATCTTACAAATGGAATGCTCCATAGTTACCATAGAATCAATTCATTCAAAATGAAATTCATTAATCCCCTTCCCCTACTCATTCCTTTTCCTAATTTCCTTATTTCTATTTAGGGTACTTTTCAGGCATTCAGGGTCACCACTGACTCTTCATTCTCGGTCCCCATTCTCTAGTTTCCCCATATCTGGGCAGTTTCAAAGTCTTAGTTCTATAGTCAGAATATCACCAAGCAGTTATTAAGTGTATACTTTTTTTCAGGGACTATGATAGTTACTGGAATACAAATAATAATTAGAAAACAAATAATATCCACCTTTGACTAAGAAACTATTGAGGTTGACAACATGTACATATATACATATATGAAGGATAAATATAAGGTAGCTATTACCTAAGTCCTCTTTAAGGTTCAAGTCTTATGATCATTCCTGGTGAAGACTTAAAATCAGAAATTTCTCCAGAGAATTTGTGTCTTAAAGGGAGACTCCTTTAAAATAATCATGCCTTCCAAGACCCAAGAATGAAAAATAATGAGATTAATGAGTCAGGAGACACCTAATGCTTCCTTTATACACTATGCGGCAGTTACCAATTCCCTGACTCACCAGGCCAGACTTTAGCATGAGTTAACAAATCTTGAGCATGCAGTTTACTGCATAGATTGCTTAGAAAACTTTTTGTGGAAAAATCCTGATTTAGATGATTTCCACGAAGCACCAAGGACATGAAAAAGCAGCTGAGAGGTATTTTAGATAAGCAGAGAAAGCAAGGCTTTGCAATTGATAAGGAGAACTGGCAATCCAAAGAGATTTCTGAAAACAAGCTGAGTGGGAATCCAGAAATGAATACAAGCAGCTAGGAAAACATGGGGCTGGGGTGGGTAATGCAATATGGCAAAGGAAGCTACCTATATCTGAATTGTCTTTTCCAGAAGAATCCAGTTTGAAATAAGGAACATTGAACTATTACAGAAGAAAGAGAGTCAGAGTTTAAATTAGGGAACCATAGCTTCCACTAAGAAAAGTAGAAATTAGTGCTTATACAATTGGGGAGCAAGACATTGTGGGAAGAGTCAAATATTTGCTATAAAGGAATTATTGAAAAATATCTTAGTCCATTTCAATTTGTATTAACTCCTCTGGGCTCCTTCCTTCACTTGCACCCGCACTGTCAGGTTGGGTCTACAGAAATCAGATGACTACTCCTCCTTTCAGGGTTCTAAGGGCAACCCTGAGGGATTGTAACTTCTACTACTATTGCTCACAAGTCCCCCACATATACTGCTCCCACTATTAATCAATCATATATAATAATATCAATTCATTATTCTAAAGGGATATTTACTTAGAAGGTATAGCAAAGTTACCAAAAAAAAAAAAATCCCCAGCTGGGGGCTTCATTAAACAGTCTTCCTTTTGAAAATTAAAAATGCCAGTATAAATATGATATATCAAGACACTGTGGGGGGATACAAAAATGAAATAATACTTACATAGCTCAAACCTGTTGGGGAGAGATAAGATGTGTGTGTGTGTGCACAAGCATGCGCACCACACATCATACAAAGCAGAATATGTTAACACAGGCATTAGCAGGTTGCCATTTCAATTCTCAGATGATATATATCAACTAAATTAGAATTTGTGTTTGTTTTAGGCAGTATTGTATAGTAAAAACAAAACAAGAAACCAACTGAAACATCAGTTTCCTATTGCCATTCTTAATACTTACTGGCTGTTTGACCTATATATCTGTTCTGAAACTCAGTTTCCATAACTGTAAAATAAGAAAGTAACAAACATTTTAAAAGAACCTACTGTATATGTATCAAACACTGTGAAGCACTTTAAAAAATGTTTTCTCATTTGTTCTCACAAAAACTCTGTAAGATGTTTGTGCTTCCTTTCAACAACTAGGTTGTTGGAGGGAAAAAAAATGAATGAAAGACCAGATGAATGAATAAAACTTGTTTGCTATGTGCTGAGCAAGGTTAGACAGTTCTTGCCCTCAAAGAATATAGGTTACAAAGGACACAACATATACAGAGAAGTACTGATGAGGAAGGGATGTTCTAGACTTCAGAGGGAGAGGAATGATGACTAACAACAAGGGTGTCAATAGACATTGTTCTTTCCCAGGGCATTATTGATTGGTTATCAGAGCAAGAGGTCCTGATTGCACAATAAATATAAATTAAAATAGTTCTTATCTTGAGAGGTAATATAATGGAAAGAGTCTTAGGTTTGAAGTTGGTCGGACTTAAATGGATTCTACTTCTTACACTCTGACTTTTAATACATTAGTCAAGTATTTTTTAAATGGCTACTCTGAGTTAAGGACTATGGTAGATGCTGGGAATACTAAGCAAACATGGGAAAATCACTTACCCTCTTTGAACCTTAGCTTCTCCATCTTAAAAATGAGAATAATGATCATATATACCTTACAGAGCTGTTGTGAGGCTCAAATGAGAGAATGTATGGGAAATGTTGCATCAATATCATTACTTATACAGTTCTTATCATTCTAGATTCTTTTTGGCTATAATTGCTTTCTTAGTCTGATTTTTAAAAATAATTCAATGCAAAGTTGGCCATTCAAACCATGCAGAGTAATATCTCTGCATGTAACTAAAAGTGATGCTATTGAACTTGAGATCATTAGCGGACAGCCATACAGCTTTGAGCACACACTACTCCTTTTGCGAAGGTTTGCAAAGGGAATCTCAGCAGGGTATGCCATATGCAATGTTATCTTAGGCAAATGGTAGCTATTAGGGCTTGATGTCTTTTCTCAGATTTCCATTAATGAACTCAAGTGCATCATAACCTTGCAGTTGATTGTTCTGTGACCCAGAAGGGTTAATGGGTGATAGTATAATCAATGAGGGTTGTGATCATCATTAATAGTGCATGTCATAAGCCTTAAGTCTCACTTTCCAGTATATGCCTTTTTGTGGAGATGCCTTAAAAACCCCAATGAATTTATGATTACATTAATATAGGGTACTTCTAGTAAGGACAGTCCCTTTGTCAATGCAGATCTGTACCTGCTTTGTAACTTACAGACTTATAAATTGTCTAGAAGACTTTAATGGATAAGTAAATTGCCCAGAGTTGTCCAGCTAGTATGGCAGAAATGTTTGTGCATACAGTACCAAAATACAATTTATATGATGAAAACCAAAATATATTTTAATAGGTATTAATTTGAGAAGAACTTTATAACCTGAATGATTACTTTGCCATCCAGGACTTAAAAGAATAAAAACAATTCTATGTTTGTGATATGGATTAGAAATAGGACTGCCAACCAGTCAGGCAATAGTTACTTTGTAGGTATACTATAAAATATTAAAAAAAATCACCTTGGATACTGGGAATGAAATATTTTAAAGATTATTAGAGCAAAATTGGAAGAGACCTTAGAATATAGAATGTAAATTATTAGATTTGGCAGGGATATCAGCACACAGGACATGGAATATCCAGAGGTGCTAGGTATCTTAGAACAAAGAACATGGAATACTAACAGGCAAAGGGTGCCTAGAGTATTTCCATTGCAACCCCTTCAATTGACAGATAAGTCAAATGAAGCCTAGAGACATTAAGAACTTACCCTAAGCCACAGTAAATTAGTTTCATAACCAAATCTAGAAATTAGACTTTTCTTTGGATTTTTACTCTTTATACGACATTATATTTAATTGATATCATGTGAGTCATATGCATGCTCCATATATGTCCCATTAGAATGCGACCTCTTGAAAGCAGTGATTGTCTTGCTATTGTAGTTATATGCCCACCACTTGGCACAGTGCTTTGCTCATAGTAAGCTCTTAATAGATGCCTCATTCATTCATGTGAAATAAGCAAAAGGAACAGTACCTAACTTTCAAAATTATGTTATTGTAGGTGACACATGACTCATACAGACAGAATGGTAAAAAATAATTGCAAAGGCAATATTCATCTAAGTGGCCATATGTGGATTCCAGTGATTTGCAGGATATGAGAGGAAAAGGGATTCAAGACAGACTGAGAATAAGGAGATTTTATCCTAGGTGGAAAGAGGGGTAAGGAGACTTCAAAAATATAGAGGCTGAGCCCAATTCCCTTATTTTACATATGAAGAAACTGACGCATGGATAGGTGAGTGAGTTTGAACACAGGTCTTCCTGCCTCAAAATTAAAGGTTCAGTCTACTACCTTTTTTTAAAGAACAGGGACTATGTGTGATAGTAATGGAATATAAGGATCACCCTGTATTGGCTTGGTTTTTGGTTTGATTGTGTTAAAACCCAGAGCTTGTTAATCCCACCTGTGGGATGGACTTGTTGACTTGAAAAGAGAGAAACGAACTGGGAGGATCTGGTGACATAGATTTGGAGAGACAAGAGAGAGGCAGAAGAACTTTTTGGAAGCAGCACCCTCGTGGAGGCAGAGAGAGACTGAGAGGATTGCTGAGGGCTACTTTGAATTGCCCTGGACTTTTGAGACCTGCCCCCAGAGCTGCCAAGGACTGAGGAGACATGGCTGTTTTGCTGGTACTTTGTCTGTCTGTTTTGATGTTGTTTTGCCAGATTTGTCCACTGGTGAAAGACAGTCCTATTGAAGAAGTCCTGGAACCTGGCTGTTGGCTAAGAGCTCCTGAGACTGTCCTGCAGACAGAGAGTGAATACTGTCCACTGGTGAAGGACAGTGCTGTTGTTGCAGGGGTCTGGGAACCTCTCTGTTGGTTCAGAAGCCCTGAAGAAGGATTTTCTTGTTGTATGTTTACAGAAATCCTGGGAGAGGGTTTTGCTAATGTTTTCAGGGGTTCTAGGACTGTTCTGCAGACAGAGGATGCATCAATGAAGAGACTGGCAATGTATCTTGTGGCCTTGCTAAGCCTTGTCTCTCCAGGAACTAAGATTGCTGAGAACTTGCCTCATGTCAAGATGAAGAAAAGACCTCCATTTGGGTATTAAGTGCTGTGCTTAAACTTGATGTAACTCTGGGGTAGATTCAATTGTGATCCAGGGGTGGGGAACTTTTGACCTTTTTGTGTTCTATGGTTGAACAAATGAATGTGCTTTACTTAGATTGGAAACTAATCTCCATTTGAGAAGAGGGGCTTTGTGATGGACTAAATGAAGGTACAGCCTAGGGGTGGAGTAGTATTTAGAACAGTGGACTTTGTAATTGATTGAATGATTGGAAGGTCCTGGGGTGGGGTAGTACTTGGAGATTATTTAATCACACTTAGTAAATGCGGTATTTTGAATGATGTCATGTTTTGATCTTCTCTGTTCTTGGTTGGTCACTGAATAAAATGGAGAGCACCTATGCTGGTATTTTGAACCTTGGAAAGTTGCCTTTCCTTGGCATGACATTACACTATGTTCCTTTGGAAGGTGACCAAAAATGAGGAAAGGGCCACATAATGCCTCCTTTCAACCTTGCCTCTACAAGACTATCTTTGGTATGTATTTGAAGGGGAGAAATATGTTGACTTTTCAACTTAACAGAAAAAAAAATATTTAGGTGAATTAAAAGTTGGCTTTTCCCCCTTGAGATTAAGAAATTGTAGTTTGTTTTTTTTTTAAAGCAATCGGGGTTAAGTAACTTGCTCAAGGTTACAAGGCCAGTTATTTCTGGGTGTGGTGCTAACTAAGTATCTGAGCCCAGATTTGATCCCCAGGTCATCCCAACACAGTGCTCTTACTAGCTGAGCCACCTGGCTGCCCCAGAAATTGTAGTTTTCTATATGGTTGCTGGTTAGATTAATTTAGAAGGCATTACTGTAAAGCAGGCAGTTTTGCCCACTGGCATTTTGATTTGATTCAGAATGTTCTCTGGGGGAAGAAATAAATAGTTTATGATAGTTTTTACATAAAGAAGCAAAGACTATCTACCAAGTAATAAATCTAATATACATTGTCGATGGCAGGGAACTGAAAGGTCCAGTTTCTACTGACTGTATTTGCATGTATCCCTTGCAAACAGTTAGCTGATGTAATGGCATGACAAAATAATGTTAGATAGCAACAATGAAAAGTAAAATTTCTCCAACAGCTGATTTTTAGTCAAAGGAGGAAGGAGGTACCTGGCTAAGTTTTAGACTGAATCTGAACCACATCTCTGACACTTACTTGCTTCAGGACTCTGGACAAATCACTTCCTTTTGCACCTCATTGTTCCTCATCAGTGCAATGGGAGAACTCTGAAAACTGCAAAGGGTCACATGACCGTAAATTATTCTTATTAGTCAGGTGATAGGATCTAAGTACATGGCAGTTTCAGAGGATCTAGCAGAATATATATTCCTTTAGGAAAACCAAAACTTTATACAACATGGTGCCTACCTTCTGACAAGGAAGTAATGGACCTGGGGTGCATAGTGAGTTATATTTTTGGACATTACATATAGACAGTTTCATTCCGTTTGACTGTGCTGATTAGTTAAAAGGATTTTTTTTTCTTTTTGTGTGAAATTTGGGGTAGGGGAGCAAGTCAGTTATAGCAATGCTGAAGAAAATAGAGAGGGAGGAGGAAGAGCAGGAATAGGAGAAGAAAGAGTAGGAGGAGGAGGAGGAAGAGGAGAAGAAGAATGTAAAATCATAAAGAGTGATTGCTTCATTTTTTGTATTTGATTTATTATCTCCTTTCAATCTCCCAATAATCTTGTATGGAGCATACATGCTAATTTCTATTTTCTGGTACATTTGATTAATTGATAAAATAACTAAGGCTTAGAAAAGTGATGACATCTGTCCAATGTCCTACAGATAGATTATTATCAGTCCAACAGTGAGCATTTCTTAAGTGCTAACTCTGTGCCAGACACTCGGGATGAAAAAGAAAGAGAAAAAAAGGAACCATTTTCTGTCTCCAAGAGTTTATATTCCAAAGATGAGAATGGTATTTACATAAATAGGCAAGTGCCAAATATACACAAAGAAGAGGCAAGGTAGCCTCAGAGGGGAAGATGCTAGACTGCAGAGAACTCAAAAAGGCTTTCTCCAGGAGGTGATGGTTGACCTGCATCTTGAAGGCAATGAGGGATAGTAAGACATAGAGATAACAAGAGGGAGCATGCTAGGCACAAGGTGTAGCCAGTGCAAAAGTACAGAGATTGAAATTGGGATATGATCTTTGAGAACAAACAAGGAAGCTAACATGTACGGACCATAGCATGCATGTAGGAGATTAATATGTAAGAAAACTTTAAAAAATAGTAATGGGGGGGTTATGAAGAGCTTTCATTGCCAACTAGAAGAGTTTATATTTTATCCTAGAGTAATGGGCTGGAGAGGAACCCCTGGAGTTTATTGAGAATGGAGATAACATTGTCAGACTTCGCATTTTAGGAAAATCCCTTTGCAACTCTATGGAGTATGGATTGCAATAGTGAGAGAATGGAGTCAGGAAGACCAATTAGGAGATATTGCAATAATCCATTTCAATGGAGATGGGGATTTAAAATAGAGTGATTCTCATGTTAGTGGAGAGAAGGGTATATAGCCCAGAGATGTTATGAAGAAGAGAATGACAAAAAATTGCTACTGACCAGAGAGTAATCTTTCACCATTTATTAAGTGCTTTCAAAGGCAAGGCTCTGATCTAAGTGTTGAGGGTATTGAACAGAAGTGGTACAGTTCTTGCCCTAAAGGAGCTTTTATTTTCCTGGTGGAATGTAATAACTTTACACATTTAGTACAGGGCATATAGCAAAGCAGAGAATATCTAAAATAAATAAATCAGAGCCACCATGGTACAGTGGACAGAAAGCTAGTCTTGGAATCAGGAAGACCTGAATTTCAAATCCCATCCCTGATAAATACTGACAATTTTACCCTCTTAGTGCCCTAGGCAGCTCCTTTAAGTCCATAAATTGCAGACTAAGTGCTAATCTCCATTGGTAGAGGTAATTCTTCATTCAGACATCTGTTCACCAATAATGAAATGAGAGGCCCACTCAAAACCAAAAATACTCAATGAAAATAGTCTCTTGGAGAAAGTGACACCTAGTTTAAATCTTAAAGCAAGTCAGGGAGCCAAGAGGTGGAGGTGGGATCGTTTGAAACTGAGCACTCAGCCTGTACAAAGGCAGAGAGAAGGGAAATAGAATGTCATGTGTCAGAAAAAAAAAGGAAACAACTCCATTGGTGGAGCATAGAGTGCATTTGGAGTGATGTCTAACCATCATGGAAAGACACATGAAATAATATGGCAGAGCCAGATCTCCCACCTCATTCTCCTGGGCTATTTCCAGGAGAGTGCTGAACTGCCTTTCACAGCTTAAATTAGGGGGTGGGAAATACTAGCATGAAGCACAGCAGTAAGTAGCCGTGGAATTCTTTTTTCTTGGTCACTCAGCTGTTAGTGTTCTGAGCTAACAAACCATAAGGGAAGTGAAATCTCTGAGAAATGAGGCTGCTATTTCTATGTCATATCAGCAGAGAAGAGCATGACTCTAGCCAGTTTTAGCATCCTTCTGCCCTATTAGGTTTATGTCATTTAGAGTCTTTAAGAGTTTAGTTGCTATTCTTTGGGGGGTGGGTACAATCCTCTCTAAAGACATTTATTGGTTATGTCAGGGAATAATCTAAAATGCTTTTGTAATGAAAAGGGTAGGAGAGAATATTGGACTGAAGAAAAGGAGGAATAGAATCTGTCTTCATTCTGGATGAAATTGGAAGATTGGTGTGTTGGTAGGTTTAGGGAAAGGGACCCTAAACTTGGGTTCATAAAGTTTTTGAAATTATTTTTTGATATTTCAATATCATTAATTTCCTTTATAACACTATGTATTTTAACTTGTTTAAAAACCATTATCTTAAGAAGGAATCTGTGATTCAAAAAACAGTTGAGAACTCCTGGTTTAGAGACAAGAAAATCTTGATTTAACCCCTACCTCTGTTCCCCCTAACTTTGTGATTGTACATAAATAACTAAATGCCTATATGTCTCAGACAACTACTTCAGAGTTAAAAAAACAAAACAAAACAAAACATGGCAAAAGACGGCTGTTAGACTGCTTAGAAGTCAGGTTTGTTGCCTGGTTTTGTGTCTTACCCTCTGATCTCAGGCAAATCAATGAACATGCATCCATTCTATCTTGCCTTTATATAAAATGAGGGGTTAGGAGTAACTGACCTCTGAGATCTCTGTTGATTTTAGATCTGTGATTGTAAAATCTGCATAGGAGATTGCTTTACAGTGTGAAGGGCACTCCGACACTGGGACTGCTCCGCTGATCATTTGCACCTACATTGAAGATTTATTGTTTTTGTGTTTGTCCTTCATTTTCAAAGAGGACACGGCATCAGGAAAAGGATGACATGACTTACAGTTGACTGAGTGAGGGAGGGCCGTGTAAGGTCTCCAGCCGCGCTTTCTCCTCCAGAGTTGCCTGGATCCAGTGACCAGATATTCATCAGAATGACTGGAGATGACTCAGGATTCAATGGGAGACTCTGACCCTTTTAGGCTAAAGACTTTTCACATACTCACTTAGAGTGAGGTAACACCCATTCAGTAAGATTTAGCTACATTTGCAAAGATAATTAATTTTATAAATTTTCCTTTTGGTTATTAAAGCTTCCTCTAATATTTGTTGGAAAAGGGGCAAAATTGCAAGACTAAGCTAATTGGGACATATAACTTTTTTTTCTGGCTGGTATTAGATTATTTTGAGTTAATGCAGTGTTTTGAAGCAACACACAAGACTTGGGTTCATATCTTTCCTCTGATACTTACGATCTGTGGCCCAGGGTAATCAATCGATCATCAAAAATCATTTATTAAGACCTTTCTAGTTCTCAGAACTGTATGAAGTACCAAAGGGGATTAAAGACAAAGAGAAATGAAACAGTCCCTACTCTCAAGGACCTTATATATGTGTGTATAACAACTGTATTCACAATAAATACAAAAATAATTATAGGAAAATTAGGGAGGGGAAGCACTAACCTTGACATTATGTCTTGAAGGAAGTGAGAAATTGTATGGGGAAGAAGTGAGGAGGAAGGGTGAGTCCCATAAACATATTTGTCGTGAATTGAGGGGGTAGGCCTAGATGGTCTCTTAGGTTCCTTGCAGGTGTGGATCAGTGACCGTAGGACCTAAACTCCCAAACTCATGCCTTTACCCTTACATTTATATCTAAGTGATTATGGATAAGCAACTTCATTTTCTTCATCTGCTAATGTGTTAAATCGACATTGTCTACTTCACAGAGGAAAGCAGCTCTCTATAAAATTTGAAGCACAATGTGGGTGAGATGATGTAAACTCATAGGAGACTAGACGTGCTAGTGGGACTCATATTTTTTTGAAATTTCTAGAATCCCTTAAGGCAATCATTTTAATTACCTCATTTGTCAATCTTAATAATCTATATGTCAATGCTAATGATCTAGAGGAAAGAGTGCTGGGTTTTATTTCAAAGGACCTGGGTTCAAATCTGAAATATGATTATTATTTATGTGAGCTTTTGCAAGTCACTCTATTTGTGTGTGCCTCAGTTTCCCTATCTGTAAGATGAGAGTTTGGACTAGATTGATTCTATCATCCCTTCCACCTTAAAATCTATGATCTCAGGGATCTTCGTATCTTGGTTTACCTTTTCTGTATATCTCCCACCTAGGGGGAAGGAATATGCAACCTCGAGGCCACATGTGGCCCTCTAGGTCTGCAAGTACAGTCCTTTAACCAAATCCAAATGTCACAAAGCCCCTTAATAAAAGAATTTTTTCTGTGATGTTCGGATTCAGTCAAAGGGCTGCACTTGAGGACGTAGAGGGCCGAAGTGATCTCTTGGCCACAGGTTTCCCATCTCTGCTTAAACTTGATATATCTGCTTAATAGAATGGTTTCACTGGGGGAAAGAATCCTTTGCTAACTTCTGAACATAAAATGATCTGAAGAGCTTCATACAGGGAAGTACTAAATCAAGGCAAAGAAAAATTCCATTAAAGCTAGAGAGTATGACCATCAATCTTCCCTGGGCCCCAGGAGCACATTCTCCATGTCTGTCAAGGCTCCACTATGACACCATGAAACACGTTGCTAGTGTAAGCTGCTGATGTCAGGAGGATGAGGTGGAGGAGCCCATGGGGAGAGGGCTGCAGATAAACATCTGCCAACTTAGATTACCACAGTCTTTCTGTCAAAGCTGCCTTGGTGGCAGAAACCTTTTATCCTCACTCTGGCTCAGAATATTAACATCTATTCTGTATGGGCTCTATTGCACATTTTGCTTGAGGATCCCTTGTGGAGTTACATAAATTTCCATAATGTCAAATGAGGTCCAGGCCATGTTTGAATGTATGGCAATCTTATTGCCTGGTATTTTCACCAGAGTTCTGGATTTCTTTTGATAAATAATGTATTGTATTCTATTTTATGCACCAGTGCTAAGAAATTAGACACGAAAAAGGCCTAGTGTGTTATCCTCAGCTCCAGTATTATTTTCTTTTATTTTTAAATTTAATTAATTAATTTAATTTTAGTTTTCAGCATTCATTTCCACAAGATTTTGAGTAACAATTTTTTCTACCACCTTTCCCCTACCCCCAACCCAAATTAGCAAGCCCACTGAATACCCAATCCGTTCTCCGCTATATACTCCCCCATCACACTCCTAACTTTCTAGCAGGGTAAGACGGACCTCTGTACCCCAGTGCCTGTACATCTTATTTCCTAGTTGCATGTAAAAAAACACATTTTTTTAAATTAAATTTTATGGTTATTTTTAGTTTACCTCATACATTTCCACAAGATTTTGAGTTACAAATTTTCTCCCCATCTTTCTCCTACCCCCCACCCCAAAACAGCAATCCCACTTGCTTGCATTGCCCAATCTGTTCTCTTCTATATCCTCCCCCATTACCCTTCTGACTTTCCAGTAGGGCAAGATGGATCTCTATGCCCCAGTGCCTGTATATCTTATTTCCTAGTTGCATAAAAATAATTATATACATATATGAGGAAATTATTTATAATTTATATGAGATAATTTACCTTATTCTATCTCCTTTCTCCTTCACCCAATAAATTACTCTCTCACCTCTTAATTTTATTTTTTAAATATCATCCCTTCATATTCAACTCATCCTGTACCCTCTGTCTATGTATACATGAACATACATATGCCCACACTCACATATATATATTTATATACACATACACCTTCCTACACATACATATGTGTATAGGCTAAAATGCACCTGGAGCCTGGGGTGGGAGGCTTGTTTTTCAGTAGATACTTTTTGATTGGCCAGTGGGTCCAAAAGGTTGTTACATTCTCTGAGCCAGGAGAAGGCTATATAAGCCCTGATGTGTAGCTTAGTTTTGGGGGCTCACTTTGAGAAGTGTTCTGTGATTTGATCTGGATTCTGGGAAGCCGTTGTCCAGAGGCCGCCCCCCCCCCCGGCTTTGAAAAACCCAGATGTTGAAACCCAGATGTTGACTGGGTATGGATGTAATGGTTGGACAGTTTGGAAATCTGTCTACTTGATCTGTTTCTGTCTTGATAATTCTGCCTGTATACTTTGAAGTTCGGGGTGCTGACCTTTTTCCCCTGAAGAAGGTAAACGATATATGTCTGACTGATTAAAGTAAGCTTGTTAACCCATTTTGAGTTGCTTTCCCAAGAACCTGTGCTGGCAGCATACCCTGAGAATGCTTGGGGTGCTTGCTGCTACATAGTCCTAGCTCCTTTGACCTCCAGAATATCATATTCCAAGTCCTTCGATTGCTTAATGTAGAAGATGCTAGGTCTTGTGTTATCCTCATTGTGTTTCCACAATACTCAAATTGTTTCTTCCTGACTGCTTTCAGTATTTTCTCTTTGACCTGCGAACTCTGGAATTTGGGTATAATATGCCTAAGAGTTTTCTTTTTGGGATCTTTTTCAAGAAGCGATTGGCTAATTCTTTTGATTTCTATTTTGTGCCTTGTTCTAGAATATCAGAGCAATTTTGCTTGACAATTTCTTGGAAGATGGTGTCTAGGCTCTTTTTTTAATCATGGCTTTCAAGTAGCCCAATAATTTTTAAATTATCTCTCCTGGATCAATTTTCCAGGTCAGTGGTTTTACCATTGAGATATTTCACATTGCTTTCTATTTTTTCATTTGTTTGCATCTTTTTAATAGTATCTTGATTTCTGATAAAGTCATTATCTTCTAATTGCTCCAATCTTATTTTGAAGGAGCCATTCTCTTCAGTGAGTTTTTGAAATTCCTCTTCCATCTGGCGAATTTAGCTATTTAAGGCATTCTTCTCCTCACTGGCTTTTTGAGTCTCTTTTACCATTTGAGTTAGTCTATTTTTTAAGGTGTTATTTTCTTCAGTGTATTTTTTGGTCTCCTTTAGCAGGTTATTGACTCACTTTTCATGATTTTCTTGCATCATTCTCATTTCTCTTCCCAATTTTTCCTCCTCTTACCTGATTGTCAAAATCCTTCTTGAGCTCCTCCATGAACTGTAACCAATTCATATTTTTCTTGGAAGCTTTTGATGCAGGAGTTTTGACTTCACTATCTTCCTCCCACTACATGCTTTGATCCGTTTTGTCCCCCAAATAAGGAATCTATGGTTTGATTATGTTTCCTGGGCTTGCTCATTTTGCCAGTAAATTACTTGGGTTTTGAGCTCTTTGCCACAGTAGAACTCTGCTTCCAGAATGGAGAGAGCTTTGTCCCAACGTGCTGGGGTTTTTGCAGCTTATGAAGCTATTAGTTGAGCACCATCTCTACAGGCACCACAAGCTCTGGCTCATTGGTCATACAACCCAGGACCACCACCCAAGACTGTGATCCAGATCCAAGCAGAATAAAGCAATAGAGATTACCCTCTGAATGATCACATGGTCCCCCTGCAATCTGCAAGCCAGGAGCTTTTGAGACAGCCAGGCAACATTGGCTGCACAGCTGCTCCACCTCTGCTGCTTCTTTCCCCAGGGGCTGGACCACACTTTTGGTACCTCTGTTCCCACAGAATTCCACACTCACCTTTTACTTTCTTTTTGGCCTTTATGGGTTGATAATTCTGGAAACTTCTCCAGCTGCTGGTGATTCTCTCTCCTGAAGTCTGCTTCTTTTCCACTGTTGGTCAGGGCCACCATGGGGCCAGGAACCATGTGGATCACGTGGGTCTTTGCTCAGCTCCCAGTCTGGTGTGATAGATCCTTTCTGTTGGCCTGCTGGACTACTTTCAGCTGGAGCTTTGTTTCTCTTTGTCTCTTTGTGGGTTCTGTAGCTTTAAAGTTTGTTTAGCATCCTTTTTTTTACAGGTATTGGAAGTGATTAGAGGGAAACTCACACCAAGGTTGTGCTTATACTCTGCCATTTGGCTCTGCCCCCACTCCAGTATTATTTTTGAAAATATACTTCTGCATATTTCTCCTGCATTAGCATCAATGATAGAATTTGTTTTCCAGAGATTAAAGTGTGAAAGTCACTGAAGTATGCTCCCATCTGGGAGGGAGTGATACTTGTGGTGATGATGTGACTGATAGTGGTGGTGGTAATGGTGATAATGGCGCTGATGACAATGCCATATCACAACAGCAGGTGTAGTACACATGGTATAGTGGATAGAGTACCAGTCTTAAAGAACACCAGGATTCAGGGGAGGCTAGGTGGCGCAGTGAGTAAAGTGCCGGCCCTGGAGTCAGGAGGACCCGTGTTCGATTCCAGCCTCAGATACTTAACACCCGCGCGCGCACACACACACACACACACACACACACAACTAGCTGTGTAACCTTGGGCAAGTTACTTAACCACAATTGCCCTCCAAAAGACAAAAATAAAAATAAAAAAAAGAACACCAGGATTCAAGTCCTTCTTCTGACATATTGTTACCTTGGGCAAGTCACTCACTGTCTTAGTGGGTGACCTAAGACTGATATGATGTCAGCAAATTAAAGGCTTATGAAGTGCCAAGCACCATGCTAAGCTATTGGAAATACAAATGAAAGGAAAAATATGCACAGACAGTTCTTACCTTCAAAGAACTCACATTCGAATTGGGGAAGATGATGCCTAAAAGGAAGCTGAGGAAGATAGGTGGGGAAAAGACTATAGAGGCATGGTGTAGAATGAAATTTGGAGAAAGTGGAGGAAGTGTGGAACATGATTGGTGTAGACACTTCCTTAAAATGGAGATTCCAGGGAGTACTGACCAATTGGGAAAAAATCCTAAGGGTACAGTGATCTTTCAGCATGACAACGTTGTTGGGGAATGGTGGAAAATATATATTAAGAATTAAGAGCAAAGCCTAGAGAGGAATGAACAAGTGACCAAGAAGAAAATTTGGCAAAAGTGATTTTGGGTCCTCAGTTTCCTTATGTTAATGGTGAAGAGTTTTATGTAGATAGCCCTTAAGATTTATTCCAACTGTAAATCTATGCTTTTATGGAATTGTATAAAGTACATAAAGGATCAGTGATGTGTCTAGAGTCACATTGCTAGGAAGCCTCAGAGGGAGGATTTGAACCCAAATATTACTAAATTACTTAGCACTCAATCAGCTGTTCTAGCTTCCTTCTATAGCACTTTTTTAGCATTCATATTTACCACAGAAGCATTTATTCATCTCTTTGCTGTTGAAATTACTTTCTTGCGGTCAAAATGACTGCTACAAAGTTGTTTCAAGTCATTGCTCATCGAAATAATTTCTTAAATTGAGAATGAAGTTTTAATGGGCTAAATTACACTAAACAATGCTGTAATGTCCAGAAGAAGTTAATGAGGCTGGCCATTTACCAAGCAGTGACTTCAGCACTGTTGGCCATCAACCAAGCAGCGACTTCAACACTGTTAGAAATACTGGTTCTGAGAATCATTTGCAGGTGTCTTAAATCCTATTGGCTTTCCCCAAAACCATTTAGTCAAGTCATTCATTATATCAAACTAAAACTTAAAATTTAGGGGATTCATTTCAGTTAAAAGTTGGTTCCACACACAGCTTGTTATAGAAAGAACCTCCCCCCTTTTTTAAATTCAAGACTCTTGATAACACCTGTCCTATCAAATTGAGACCATTTAAAATTAAATATGTAAATACTTTGGACTTTTTCTCTCATCTAGTTTTATTTCCTATAAGACATACCCTCTGAAGTGTCCCCAGGGGAGCAGACTTTGTAGTTTGACACAAATGGCTTACTTATGTCTATAGTACATCTTCCCTTATGGCCTCCATGGTTACCAGAAAGTTGACTACACTGGGATGTTTTCACAAGATCAACATTGCAACAATTTTTGAAATGAGTAAAGCATTTTATCTGGGTTTAGATTGGTAGGGAGGACAAGCCACGATGATAATTATAGAAGAGAATATGTTTGGAAATAAAGAAGTTGCCACCTTATTCTGCTTTAAAATTTGTGCACCTTATTTAATCAATATTCATTTATTTTTGGAGGCAATTGGGGTTGAACGAGTTGCCTAGGTACATACAACTAGTAAATGTCTGAGGCTGGATATGAACTCAGGTCCTTCTGACTCCAGGGCTGGTGCTCTAGCCACGGCACCACCTGGCTCTGCTCCAACAATCCATACACACACACTAACACACATACATACAAACCACGTACATATAAACATATATTTATTAAGCACCTACTATGTGCCATATACTGTGCTAGATGAGAAAAAAAAGACAAAGCATTAAATGGTTCCTGCCCTCAAGGGGCTTACATTCTTATGGATTGGCTCCTTGCCTCTCTACCACTTTTTACTTTTATCAGGCATCGATGATTAAATACATACATTCTTGCTGTCATCAGTTATTTACTGTAACATACAAAGGGAACGGCAAATTCCCAATGCATATAACAACTATGTTCTCATAGATTTTTTTTGGAACTTATGATAATACCCATAGATAGTCTATGGATGAAACCCTGAAACATAAATTGCTGGGTAGGAAAAGCCCCAAAGCTAAGAGTCATGTCCCCTTTAATTAAAAAAAAAATACAATTTTATCTGGGGGGTGATTTTATTGATATAAAGAGCTCTTGGTATGAAACCTTTCTCCTCTGAAATAGAACAAGTCATTTAGCACTTATAGTTTTTGAATGGCTGGGGCCACTGAGACCTGTGTCAGATTTGGAAGTTGAACCTTGATCCAAAAGACTCTAGCTCTGGCCTTCTAGCAGGAATAGAAGGTTAACACTCTCTTTGATAAGCATGGGGAAAAAGCATATGTACACATATACAGGTTAGGCATTGACACTTTGCCTGTGCTGTACTTTAATACTAGTGCTGAGGGCGGCCAGGTAGCACAGCGAGTAAGAGCACCGGCTCCAGTGTTGAGAAGACCTGGAGATCGAATCTCGGGCTCAGACACTTAGCACCCACCTAGAAACACCTGGCCGTGTAACCTTGAGCAAGTTACTTAACCCCGATTGCTTCAAAAAAATACTAGTGCTGAAAGGTATTTATTTTACTCTTTACATAGAAATATTTTCCAGGAATCATTGTCATCGATGGAGTTAGCAAAACTTCAGGAATTGCCTAATTGTGTTAATATGATATCCCCATGTCCAGAAAGTGTTTATGTGACTATAAGAATTCCTGGGAGTGACTTTAATATTGTGTCTTCTGTGCCTGGTTTTAATCTAGGAACTTTTTTTTTTATCAATGTAAGTTCCATGGGGAAATCAGGAACAGGACTCCCTCTGCTAATACAGATCAAAACATTTCCATTCTTTTTATTGTAAGTGATTTTGTGAGGAAACATATGAACAACAAATGAGGGCACTTGTTTAAGTCCTAATTCTTTCAGTCAGTCCCTCAGAAAATAAGCATTTATTAAGTGCCTGTTATATGTCAATCATCATGCTACACAGCAGAAGATACACAGAAAGGCAAAAATAAAAACAAAGACAAAAACATGGCTGGCATCAAGGATATCATTTTCTAATGGGGGAGAGTAAATGTAAATAATGATTCTATAATGCCATGCACAAGCAGGTTTCCAGAAGAATGCTACTGTTAACAGCTTTTGTGATTCTGATTACACAGTATAGTGACCACTCTGTTTATTCCATAACAAGTCAAAGCAAAACATTCACAGACAATCAAAATATAGGACTCACAATATTAAAACCTATCACAGAAAATCACAATATGGTATTCACAACAGCTTATCATTAAAATGGCCACATAGTTTCCAACATAGTGGTCACAAAGTTTTTAACAAAGAACAATCATCTCAAAGTACAATAGTCAAAGTCTTCCACTCATGGGGCACACTAAGTTAATTCAATCAGTCACTTATTCAGCAATCAATTACTAAGTACCATTAATCATTAGAAAATATGCAAACCCTCCACCCCTAGGAGACTAGCAAACTACAGTTTCATCATTACTCAGTACCCATGGAGAGGTCTTTTCATCTTGACTTGGGTCCGATTCTCAGATTCCCTGAACCGCCTTCCATGGTCCCAGATTCTATCTGGATTCATCAGACTGTCACCTGGGTTCAATGGCAGACAGCTGCCAGTTCCTTGACCAGTTCTCTGGGTAGGTCCTGCTCCACACTGAAGTTCACAGGGTCCAATCCATCTCAAATCCTTCACAATTTCTGCTCCCGGGAAGCTCTTAGTGTCCTGGTCATGCTATCTCATTCTTCTGCAGCCTGTTCAAAAAATCAGAATCACCTTATCCAGCCTGTGGGGAGGGGGCTCCTGTTCAGAAGAAGCTCCACCACCACAAGTTCTCAGGACATTCTGGCTCAGTTCTTCATTTTCTCTTCTGTAGCTGCTCTGCTTCCAGATTCTTTTTCCCAAGAAATTCTGACTGTCCCTTACTGGGGCTTTTCTTTATATACACACAGTATTAGCTACTTCTGTCTCAGCACACCCTTTCCTGTCACATCAGGAACAGGGTTTCATACTTTCTGTTTCTTTCACAGAGGTTTGATTAGGGCTAAGTACCTGCTTACTTACCAATAAAAAGGGGTCTTCAAATTCAAATTTCATTACCATTACAGATGCATGGACAAAATATATATAGAGTAAATAGAATGTAATATCAGAGGACAGGGAAGATCAGATGACAGATAGATGGTTTGGTGGCTATGGTAGTACCCTAGACATAAAAAAAGAAGAAGACCTCCAACATTCTGGGACAATCTTCACTGGAGAATTTGTTAAGAACAACAACTTTGTTTTGGGAGGGTAGATACTGGGCCTGAGTTCTGAGAAGGAGAACATTGTAATGGGCTTAGGTAATAGATGGTTTTTGGCTCTTTAAATATATTACCAAAGGAAAGACACTTCAGCTGGTACACAGGATATTCACATTTTCACAGTTCTGTTCTCTACCAGGTGTGTACATTAAGGCATGTGTGACTGAAAGCAAAATCTTGGATTAAACACATTTAGAGTAGGTTTGTCCCTTTATTAACTCTTCTTCTTTTTCTTCTTCCTCCTCCTCCTCTTCTTCTTCTTCTTCTTCTTCTTCTTCTTCTTCTTCTTCTTCTTCTTCTTCTTCTTCTTCTTCTTCTTCTTTTCTCTCTCTCTCTCTCT
>NW_027185804.1:27038025-27060667 GCF_028583685.1 Petaurus breviceps papuanus
CTCTCTCTCTCTCTCTCTCTCTCTCTCTCTCTCATTCTGTCTCTCTCCCACCCTCCCTCTCTCCTTTCTTCCCTCCCTCCCTTTTTCCTTTCCTCCCTCCATCTTTCCCTCTTTTTCATGCAGAATCACACAAAAAATGGAACAGACTCTATAGAAATATACAATCCAAATTACCTTCTATATATTGCATAAAGACCTTTAGTAAGGGAGGATCCACTACCTGCCTAAGGCAGCTCTAACTGTTATCAAGTTTTTCTTTCTATCAAGTCCAATTTGGTCTCTCTGCAATTTCTGTAGATTGAGTTCTATCCTCTGGATTCAGGCAGAACCAGCCTAATCCTCTTCCATTTGGCAGCTCTTCAAATACAGATCTTATGTTCTCCCCAAGTCTTACCTCCAGGCTACATGTCCCTATACGTTTTCAAGAATTCTCACGTGTCATGAACAAGAGCTCCCTCCCCATACTGAACACCCCTTTTTAAATGGTCTCCATGTTGTTCATGTTCTTCCTAAGATGTGACACCCAAAGCACAATGCTTCTGATGTCATCTGACAAGGGCAGAGTACCAAGGATTGCTGCCCACCCCCAAATACTGCATCAATTTGCATTATTGTGTTTTTGAAGTTTTACTGAATAGCTATATATATATACATATATATATATATAAACTAGACTAAGAACACAGATATCTTTAATAATTAGATTGCAAAATTTAATTGATGAATATTTAACAATAAGCAGCAGTATGTATTAAAATCTATTTAGGGATATATTTCTCTTTTAATGCAGTTTAAAATCACCTTAACTGTTTTGATTGCCAGAGGAAACACTTGATCCACTTATCCTGAGACTGCAGTACACTGATATTGCTAGATCTTTATTTAGATGAACTATGGTTCCTTTATCTTTTACTAATGAAACTGATTTTTTTGAACCCACACGTAAGACTTTGCATCTTTATCTATATTAAATTTCACTTTCCTTTTGTGTGAATTACAAACCAGCTAGTGATGAATAAGAACTCAAAACATTCTTTGGCAACTTGTATGTTTATGTTAGAGGCAGTGGTTAGAGCATCTGGCCTGGAGTTAAGAAGTCCTAAGTTCAAATTCAGCCTTAGACACTTCCTAGTTTTATGACCCTGGGCAAGTCACTTAACCTCACATTACCTGACAAAAGCATCCACTGAATCCACAGGAGGAGGAAATGACAAATCCTTCCAGTACTTTGTCAAGAAAACTTCATTAACAGTTGGTCAACAGTAAATACTCTCACTTTATATTAACAGAAATACCTTATAAAATACCACTCTGACCAATGCTATCTCTTTTTTTTTTTTGCTTTTTGAAGGGCAATTGGGGTTTTGACTTGCCCAAGGTCACATGGCTAATTTTTGTGCTAAGTATCTGAGGCCAGACTTGAACCCAGGTACTCCTGATGCCAGGGTCGGTGCTCTATTCACTGCACCACCTAGCCATCCCTAACCAATGCTATCTTGAAAAGACAATTCAGTACATTGTACCACAGCACTGTCATCATGTCACCAAATGTGATTTACCTGATCATTCATTTATAGCATTGTTCCATTAGACCATACTAATACCATGTAGACTGACTCCCTTAATGTTGTTTCTGTAGAATCTCTTAATGACATTACATGGGAGTGTTCAGATTAAAAACAAAAACAAAAATATAGACTTTCAGGGAACTCAAAAACTATTTATTTTACAACCTTATTTTTTTTTGCAGTAATGGAAACTGAGGCTCCTAAATAAGCAGTGACTTCTCTAAGTAAGTTAGACTCAACACCAGATCTAAATGGTGGTCTTCTGACCCTTACCCCACTAACTTATTTTCTAATATTCCTTCTTGACTTTCTCCGAGGTAGAGAAAAAAAATGTTTCTATTATAAACCAAATTAAAGTGAGTCAAACTCATAAGGCTCAAAGATAATTTAAGAGAGGAAATATTTAAATGATAATCTTTAGATATTTACATAAATATCTATATAATAATACATATTTAGATAATTACATAAAATTTGTGATGAATGAGTTTGAAATCAAATTCACCTAATTAAGAATTGAACCCCACCATCTCACCTATCATTTTATACTCTTCTGGGTGAAAGTAATGTATCCACAGAGAGCAATAGAGAAAGCCATCTCCAGGGACTGAGCTCTTTGATCATCATCCTATCTGGGTACAATGTGTATAACTGAGAAAACTTGGAGACTGTATGACCTCTCAGGTCTCTCGCAGGTCTAGATCTATGGTCCTATTCTACTTATGTCTGTTGCAAAAAAAGGACTTCCTTATCAGGTTTAGTTAAATGTAGATAATTTCTGGGAAATAATTGTTTTTAGTTTAAAAGTCAAAGAGATTCATAGAATTTCAAAACTTATTTTATCCAAGATTTAAAAAATAGCCCTCAGCTAATAATCTTTGATTCAAAAAGGTTTAAGTAAGGGACAATTCATAGACTGTGGCCTGTGTTGTCTGAGGAGTTCCTTGAATAAGTATGAATAGCAAATAGCCAAGGGTTGGTTACCAGGAGTTGAAATGTTTTATGCCACCTCAAACCATGAAGCCATCTGCTGAAATCTCATATTTATGATCTGTGTTTGGGGCAAGAGAGCAATAAACATAGGTACAATAGTAAGGATCCTCAAAGACATGTTAAAATGCACCCTAAAGGAAAGTGATTTTTTATTTTTTGTGGGGAGAGACAGAGATGGAAGTGAACAGCAGGGAATTTTTGGAAGTGATGAAAGAAGAAATCACCAATATAATACAGTCAAACATGTGGACTTTCTCTCATTTATTTTAAAAATAAAATGTCAAAGGCTCATAAGATCAAAGATTTAGAACTCAGATGGACTTTAGAAGGAATTCAGCACAACCTCCTCATTTTGCAGATGAAAAGAGTGAGGCACAGAGAAATTCATTGACTTGCCCAGGATTATAATGATTTACTGCTCATGTGCATGGCGACTTGGAAGAAAAGCCAGGTGTTCTTCCTGCCAACCCGTTATTCACTCTGCTGTATCACACTCTAGTAGACATATTAATAAATAGAATGCTAATACTTTTTATTTCTTTCCTAAGCATTTATCAAGTGCTCACCGTGTGCAAAGCACTGTGCTGAGTATTAAGAATAGAAAAAGAAAGAATAGAAAAGAAAGGGGCTATCATTTCAAGGAGCTATCATTCTAATAGAGGAGAAAAGATAGACACACATTTACAGTTGCAAGTCAGATGGAGAGAGCCCTTGGTCCCAAGGGTTCAGTGGCAAGGCAGATGGCAGTGCCTCTTCTTTAATGATATTTCCACTGATAAATTCATGTCACTTGCTAATTTTGAAGCTTTGGACAGTGCCAAGGACTTTGGTGGCAAAGATTTTCTTTTCTGACTCTTCAATAGATGTGACTGTAGCACCAGAACTAGTGGTTACTTCCCAAGACAATGCTGAAAGCACCGGGCTAAAAGCATTGATAATCTCAAGGCTCTTGCATTCAGGGTCCTGGGCTGTTTCCACCAGTCTTAGGGGAGATAGTAGTCAAGGCAATAATGGCAGTCATTTGACTTGTCTGACACATGCTGCCTACAGTTTTTCCCTCAGGGCACCTTGCTGATTTAAATAGCAAAATTAATAATAACAGCATATAGTTACTTAATTCTCAAATTTTGAATTGCTAATTATTTTCCCCTCCTCACTAACAATTCTCTGAATAAAGTGCTACAGGTAATAATTTGTCCATTTTGCAGATGAGGCAACTGACAAAAATTAATTGACTTGACCAAGATGCCATAGCTAGTAAGCCTCAGAGGCAGGATTCCAAATTGTATCTTCTTGTCTCCAAAGGCAGTACTGGATTCACTATGCCTTATTCTCCCCTTATTTCCCCATTGAAATGCTCTGTGTTTTACACAGTATTTTCTCCATAATAACTTTTACACAGTATTTTCTTTATAATAACTTTTACACAGCATTTTCTTCATAATAACTCCATAAGATAGGTAGTGCAAATAATATATTCATATTTTATGGATTGGAAAGCTGAGGCTCACAGTAGTGTTTTGTAAGAACCACATAGCTTATAAATTTAAGATCCAACTGAAATTATGAGCTTCTGATCACAAAGCCTAATAGTTTTTTTTTTCATTGAAGCTATAAGGAATAAACAGTATCATTCTCTCCTAACAACTGGTAACCAGTAAGTATTATTTCCTCTCTCTCAAAATTTCATTCTCCAAGACCTTTTGAATATTCTCTTAGTGTATCTCAATATATACTGAAGCTTACAGCTAAATATTCAAGCCCCTGATCTTTCAAGCTGGTTGTTATTCATATCTGAGTTTTCCATCTGGTTTTATATAAAGCTATTTAATGAAACTGAAATCCATACATAGACTTAATAGATGATATAAAATATCAACTTTGGTATCTAAATTTTAGGAATAATGAAGAGAATGACAAAAAAAAGAATTATGATAAAGGCCCCCATCAATGACCCACAAATTTGAGACCATTTTGAACTCACAGCAAACGTGCAGTCATTTTCAAAGCTGGAACGGATCTGTTATAGGAATGTAAATTTTAAAGATCTTGCCTGCCCCTAGCTTAAGTACACCTGGAGCCTTTGGTGGGAGGCTTGTTTTTCAGTAATGCCCACACCTTGGTGCTTTGTTATTGTGCAGTGGGTCAAGAGGGTTGTTATGTTCTCTGACCCAGAAGAAGGCTATATAATCCCTGAGGTGAGACTTTGTTTTGGGGCTCCCTTTGAGAAATGTTGTATTATTTGACTGGATGATACTTTGGGCAGCTGTTGAGAGCTCCCTGGCTTTGAAAACCCAGATGTTGATGCTTCCCTCTCTAGTAACTGTGATTTGGTATGGATGTAATGGTTGGACAGTTGGAGGCCTGTTTGATTGAAATGCTTCTGTCTATATACTCTGAAGTTCAGGGTGCTGACCTTTTCCCCCTGAGCTAGGTAAATAATATGTTTGATTGATTAAAGCAAGATTGTCAACCCATTTTGAGTTACTTTCCTTTATAAAAGCAGATCTAAGAACCTGTGTTGGCAGCCACCCTGGGGATGCTGGGGTGTTTGCCACTACAGGATCTCATTGGTTATCACACACAACCTCAGCATTTTCCAGATGAAAACTAAGGCTATGAACAATTTAGACTCAGACCTAATTTTCCTGATTTCAAGTACAATGCTCTAGGAAGGTTGTGCTTTTAGATTTCTTCAGTAAGGACAATATGAATTTGATTGAAAAGTAAGTGAGGTGATTATTAATGAGTAGAAGTTGCAAGGAGGCAGGTTTCAACTAGATGTAAATGGATATTTCTAAATTATTCGAATCATCCCAAAATGAAATGTGTGGTATCAGGAGGAAATGAGTTGCACATTACTTGATGTTTTGAAAGGTAAGATGGATTTTTTAAGATGGATTCTTGGTTATGGATTAGAACAGAAGATCTGGGATATTATTTTAAACTCAGAGAGTGCTTTTATTTATATTATTATATTATTCATCCCTGATGAAACGAGGGACTTTGACATTTCTTCTGTGTATAGCCTTCAGACTCTGGCATAGTACTTTGCACACAGTGACCACTTAATGCATAGTGGTTGAATGAATGAATGCATGTATAAAATGGATAAATTTACTTTACAGAATGAATCATCCATGGAAATGGGTTCATCTAGTTAATTTGAAATTTATTTTGCTTTGAAAATTGTATTTTGCCCTGATTTTTGCAGCTTTTACATAAAGCCTAGGAAATCTAGGCACTCAGGATCTTGTGCTTTTGTATTACAGAGTGACGGAAAGTAGGGTGTCTGAGTTACATAGTTCCTTGTCACAAGTAAAAATGTTAAAGTTTTTCTCTTGGAAATCTGTCATCCTGTGAACACCACCAAATCAGCCAATCACACATAATAAAGATGTAGCACTAACAGGTTTTCCCATATGTCTTTTATATAAGATTTTCCTAGTGTGCCAGAAGCCTTTCCCTTGTTCTTTTTATATTTTTGATGGTACCACAGTTCCACTCTGGCATGCTATCTGTTCTTTCTTAATCTTACTACAGGATCTGCCCACCTCCCTTTTCCAGACATAAATGTCTTCATAGAGTCATATGGCATGATAGGACCATATGTTCAAAGCTAGAAAGAACCTTAGAGGTCATCTATAGAAAAGAAATACTTTATTTTTCAGATAATAAACTGAGGACTGAAAGAAGAAAATGACTTACCCAATCTCATCCAGGTAGAGTAAGCAGAAAGATGAAAGGATGGATAGATAGATCAATAGATAGGTGCTAATCACTTGCTAAATGCTAAAGATCCAAATACAAGTGAGCATCACAGTCCTTTACCTCAAGGATTTATGTTCCAATGAAAGAAAATGATGTATTTAATAGGGTGCTATAGCTAGCAGGGTGACTAATCCAAATTTAGGAACATGTAGGCCTGGTCCCTAGAATGATAAAGTGAATAATCAGCCTTCAGGGCCAAGGTGATCCGGGGTCCGAGTCTAAAGTTCAAGTGGGAAGGAAACAATGATGATCGACAGTCTTGGGATAGCAGGAAATAGTTGAAAAATCAAATCTCTTGTTTATCTGATTCCACTGCATCAAGATGCCACCTACGAGGAGTTTCAGTCTTCATTGTTGGCAAAAGTGGCCATAATGAGAACATATGATTATTTTAATTATATTTAAGTAAGGTAAGAAAATGCCTCAAGGCAAAACTTGAATATCACCATGATCCTATTCAGAAGGTCCTGTGGTTCCCCCTCAAATGACAAAATTCAATTCATTTAATTCAAGGAACAGATGCTAAACATCAAGCGTGTGTAAGGCATATGAAGAAGGTATGGTCCAGGAATAGAATCTGCAAGGTCATACCCTTTAGGTCCTCAAGTTTCAACCCTTTGACTGAATCTAAACTTCACAAAACAAACCCCCTTAATGAAAGGATTTGCTCTTTAAAAAATTTTATTCCTTTTTTTGCTAAATTAAAAAAAAAATGTTCCAACTGCTTATCTTCCCAGTAAGGGTGACAAGGGAGGAAGGGAATGAATCTGGAATTCAAGGTTTAAAAATCAAATATTTAAATACATATATGTATATATATACACTATTATTAATACTATTTTACATGTAATTGGGAAATATGATACACAAGCACTGGGGCATAGAGATCCACTGGAAAAGTCTAAAGGGGTATGGGAGAAAATAAGGGAGAGACCAGATTGGAGGAGGGGATATCCTCTGGGATTGCGATTTTGGAGAGGTGTGTAGGGGAAAAATGGGGAGAAAATTTGTAACTCAAAATCTCTCAGAAATGAATGATGTAAATCAGAAGTTAATAAAGCATTTGAAAAACAAAAACAAAAACAAATATTCCAATGAAGAACACATTTTTTTTGCCACAAAACATAGTGCCTTGTCAGAGGTGATATATGATTATGATTATTATATAGAAGAAAATTATTACAGAATCTCCAAGTTGAAATGAATTATGGATCATCTAGTCCAACACATATTTGACAAAGAATTTTCCTTTAAGACACCCCCTTCCACAAGTTCTTATCCATCCTCCCCTTTGAAGAACTTGTGAGAGAATGTACATTTCCTCCTAAAGCATTTGATTCTACTTTGGGTAGTTGTAATAATGAAGAAAAGTTTTCTTATATCTGTTTAACCTCTATAAGTTCTACCCATTAGTCACTTTCAAATTTATCTGTTTGCAAATTCAGATTTTCCAATCTTTGTTAGCTTGAAACAAAGGAGCAATACAAATACTTAGGCACTGATGCTTTTATAGGCAAAGCCATCAGCACCTTAATTATTGGGTTTTGTATCATGGGGTTTAAATATGCCAGTTTATAAATAGTGATTTCATTTTATTATTTGAGGTGAAGTCTTTCTTTCTCTTCACCATAATCAATGGGAAAGATAGGGCAGAATATTCCAAAGTAAAGTGTTATAATAGATGTTGTGTTCTACTCTAAATAAATCTGAACAGTAATGTAGTGGGGGTAAAATGATTTCCTGTCAACTGGGAGTATAACATAGAAAGAGTAGTGAGCTTGGAGGGTGTCATTTATTCCTATGGAATTTTGAGAAATGTTTGGCTAATAAGAAGCTTGAATACCTTTGCCTATCCATAAACAGGGAATTAAGTTTTATGTCTAGACTCTCAGCAAGCTCTCAGATTATTGAGTAAAATTACAAAGTTAATGCTTATTAGAAATGCAACCCAATATGGTCCTGAAAAGCCTTCACGTCATGGAATTTGCCTTTGCTTGGTTGCTGCCTCCTTGACACATGGAGACTATGCTAAGAAATGTTAAAAAAATAAAACAATGAGATTCCTGGGGAATAACACATGGACATACACACTTTTTATCAGATGCCTCCATGATATTCTGTGTACTAGAGGAGAGACATAAAGACCTATGCACATCAGGGAAGCTTCTTCTAAAAAAACATAGATAATTGAATAACATACTAATCTGGATTTCACTCGTGTTTTCTGAATAGCGTTGATACATTTAAAATGTGCAGAAGTGGAACAGTATAATTACATGTACTAGCCCTGAATTCTCATTATATTTCTTTCTTCTTATATTATCTTAATGATTTCTCTTCCCCCAAAACACACATATATACACACATGCACAGACATGTCAAAACATTGCTCAACTGTAAGAGAGTTGGCCCTACTGTATACAGATGCCTCTTAGATCTAAATATTGAACTGGTATTTCACTTGAGTTCCAGGCCTACATCATAAACAGCCTATTGTTTGCAATGCACTCTCTCTTTGTTTCCACCATAAGGGATCTCTAATTTCCTTCAGGATCAAGCTCTACTTTTTACATGAAAACTTTTCTTACCCTTCTACCCAGTTGCTAGTTCCATTTCTCACAATATTACTTCATGTTTATATATTTATATATACACACATACATACACACATGCACATATCTTATTTTATCTCCCTTGATAAAATGTAAATTCCTTGTGAGCAGGGACTATATAATTTTTATCTTTGTAACTCTGTTATCCAAAATAGTGTCTGATCTACTGTAGGCACTTAATAAATGCTTACTGATTGACTAATTACTTGATTGTGTGGTTAAGGTTAGGTGGAAGGGGTTGGTGTCATCATAATCCTTGACCATGGTTCTGAAATTCACTTTGTTGAACAGTATATAAAAGGGAGAGGAAGGGAAAAGCATGGTAAGGCTATATATATGTGAGTAGAACCCCGAAAACATATATATTCAAATATACATGGGTGTATTAAATTTATGCTGAGAAAAGGCAGAGACAGAGGACAGAGAGAGACAG
Source organism: Petaurus breviceps papuanus (assembly GCF_028583685.1). Classification (NCBI taxonomy): domain Eukaryota; kingdom Metazoa; phylum Chordata; class Mammalia; order Diprotodontia; family Petauridae; genus Petaurus; species Petaurus breviceps. The sequence continues at coordinate 27,047,403 of NW_027185804.1, forward strand.
AAACAGAGAGACAGAGAGAGAGAGAGAGAGAGAATGCTAGTTTCAATACATACTATCGAATAGAAATTTTAGGATTCAGATTTGGGTGTTTTCTTGGCTGTCTTAGATGAGTCTTTTTATCTCTCTGTGTTTCACTTTTCTTATCTTTAAAATGGGGGTCACAGTATTGGTTTGGTTACCTTAGATCAAAGAGTTGTAATGAGGCTAAAATGAGGTGATGAATGTAAAGACGTTTTGTAATCTTTAAAGTTCTATTAAAATGTAAATTAGTCTTTTTATTGTTGTTGTTTTGACTGTGTTCCTTTTTTTCTAATCAAAACCATAGTAGCTTCTCTGAAGATAGTGGGATAAACTCAGGAAGACCTAGTCTAAGATTTCCAGAAGGATGTGCTACTAAGCAAAGACCACTATTTTATTAGCAACTTAATAGAATACAATTTCGTAATAAATGCACTCAGTTGTACGGTGTGAGCACTGTACTGTAAATTCTATGTTTTGTGAATATCTTAATTTTATGAGAGTGATAGCTAAGGAATAATGCTGGGCTTTTCTATGGCATAGAAGCTTTCAAATTAAATTCCAAATTATATATTGACACTGGATTTCAGAGGCTTAACACAATAAATTGAAATGAAATCCTTGGGGATAGAGCCTTGTTCTTTCTCCTATACAAAACAAAATAAAGAAGAAAGGCAATTATCTGGATAATTCTGCCCCCTGTTTCTCTCAAAATGGCTTCGTAACCCTCCTTTGGAGCAAAAAAAATGACATCTCCTTTTTCAATTATCCAGATTGGTTGTATACAGGGAACAGGGTTATATAGTCTAGTTTTCATCCTGAGTGGGAGCCAGCATCCTTGTGTTGAAGTCACACTGAGTAGGTGTGTGACTAATTTACTCATCTATAAAATGAGACTATTGGAATTGAACGTTTCTAGTGTCCCTTCTAGACATACAATTTTCTATTTATTACTACCACTATGGGTACTACTATTGCTGCTGCTGTTGTGGAAGCAGCTCTTACCACCTTACATTAGAGAGCTAACATGGCATGGTGAAGAGAAGGTTGGTTGTAAAGAAGGGAAGTAATAGGTTCAAACTGTGCTTCTGTTACATAGTGTCTTTGTGACCCTGGGCAAGTCATTTATCTGCTCGCTGAAGGGATAGCTCTGAATCAACTAAATATTTTCCAAAACAAGAGTTCTTCACAATGATAAAAATCACAGGCATGATAGGAAGCACCCTTTCTCCCTGGAAAAAATAATGAGTTTCTATAATACTTCCATGCTTCCAAATCTCTTTCCAGACATTATGTCATTTGGTCCTTGCTCTAATGCTGAGATCAGTGGTAAGAATATAATCATTTGATGAAGAAACTATGCCTAGAAAGGTTGGGTTTTTTTTGCTTGAATGTATTTTCTACCAGCCATAACACTGTCATGTCCTATTCAAGAGGACATTGAGGTGAGCTGACGGGTCTGAGTAGGTGAGATTGATTTCACGTCCAATTTAAAATCCCCCAGGCTATCTCAGAACAATAATCATAAGTTTCAGCAAGTTCAATCTCCTTGGACCTGGCTGTATCTGTTTTGCTGACCCTTGCTTTGACATAATAACAATAAGAATAATAAGATCAATAACAATAATCATCATCACAGTTATGTAATGCTTTAAGGTTTGTATAAAACTTTACAGAATTATCCCAGTTGAATCTTCAAGACACCCTGGGAAATAAATGCTATTGTTATCCTCATATCCTCATTTTACAGATAATTAAAACGAGGCAGCAAGAGTTTGAGTGAATTGTGTAGGGTCACACAGTTAGTAAGTATTTGAGACTGGATGTCAACTTAGGTTTTCACAACTCAAGGCCTAATGCTTTATCCACTGTTTCACCTGGTTTCTTCACTTAGATGATAAAGGAGAAATCCAGACAAAGTCCTCTAAAAATGGGAAAATGAATTAGGAAAATACGACAATTGATGGGATCATTAAAGGCTTTATCAATCAATATATTAACCAACAAGCATTTATTAAGGATTCATTATAGGTCAGACAATGGTAGATCATGGGGCTACCAAGATAAAATTGGAATGATCTCTTCTCTCAATGAGCTTGCATTTAATTAGAAACATAGGACATATGTAATGAGGATATATAGAATACACACACACACACACACAGTAAATGAAACTACTTTTCTGGAGGGACAGTATTGGTGGCTTGGAGGATCTGGAAAAAATGGCATCTCTACTGGGTCTTGAAGGTTTATAACAGGTAGAAGTGAAGATGAAAAGTGTTCTAGGAAAAGGTTGGTGTTTCACCTTTGGTGGAAAGAAAATCCCTCACTCCTCCTCAAAGGGGAAAAACAGTAAGAATAAGGGGACTACTGGAAGTCTAAGTTAGTTAAATTACTCTTCATGATGAAGGGGATGGCATGTCACAAGTATCAAAAGGCAATGAAGCCAGATTGAGTGGTTCCTTAAATGCCAACTTTGTGTTGCATACTTAAAGACAACAGAGAAGAATTGATTCATTGTGAACAGTCATGTGACAGAGAGAAACTTGGGCTTTAAGGAAATTTTCTGGATGAAGGATTAAGAATGGGAAAGAATTGATGTTAGGCAGAACTAGAGAGCTGGGTCTGGGACTCAGGTATTCTGACTCAGAGCCTAGTACTCAGCAAGAAAGTTACAAATAGTTCCCTGGTCACTTTATAAAGTGATTTCTAACAGGTGCCATGGGGTAGCACACAGCTGTTTAATTTGGAGTATCAGTGTCCTCATACAGAATGGCTCTTTGGGGAATTGTGGCAATGTACTGAGGTGGCCTTCACGGAAAGTGATCTCTGTCCATCAATAATTTACTTAAGACTTCTTTTGTAACTATGAGCTTTTCCCCCTTCTCTCTCACTTTTTCCCCTGTGAGCAATGGCAACTCTTTCTACTTGGAAGATCTGTGCATGTCAGGGCATCTCTAATTGAATTTCATAGCCAACTTACCTTGTACTTTTATGATGGATGATTGCACTCCACTATGATTAGAAATTGCCTCTTATTAAAAAAAAATCAAAGAAATGGCTTTTAGATGTCAGGTTTTCTGGAATAGAATTTTTTTCCCCTAGAGAAGGGAGTAATCTTTGTGCTTCACACCTCCTTTTATTGTGCTAAAATTTACTAGTTGTTATTTAAATGATGTTGAATAAGAGCCTATTTCTGATATTCTGAGTTAACAGCAGGCTTTCCTAAGGTTAGATTCTTGTGCATGGTGCTAGAATACAAAAAAATCTAGTGATATGTTTGTCAAGTTCAATACAAGTAAAACTGGTGAGGGAGTAAAATAAAAGAAAAGAAAAAAGATAAAATCAAATAATTTGTCACCAGCTCTTTTGCTATTTCTAAAAGGAGGACCTTAAAGAATACGTTCATAATCTATTCTGGTTATGGAAAAATGAATGGAATTGAAATAATAGGAAGGGCATTTCTACACTTGCATTGATCATTGCTACTGGCAATTGGTATGATGATCATTGTGACATTCAATGTTTTGAATTTATGCATTTTATTAAATGAAATTTGTAAAATCAAGAATTTCCTCTAATTTGAGGAGCTGACAATGAGAAATAACCATGGTCATCACCATTGTCATCATCATCATCATTCTCTTCATTACCATCACCATCACCACTACTAACATCAGCATCCCATATATTTCCATAGTCCTTTATAATTTTCAAAAATTTTCACATTTATACCTCTAGGAAGTCCTTAATGTATGCTTGTTGACTTTATCTATCTATCTACCTACATACCTCACCCCATTCTTTTTATCTACTTATCTAATCTGCATATCTGTATCTTCTCTCTCTTTCTTTCACATGCATGCATGCACACATGTATACATACACATTCCATCTGATCCTTATGACCTTGTTGAGACAGGTAGAAGTGATAGGTTAGTGTTGTCCCCATTATACAAAAGAGGAAACTGAGTCTTCAGAGACTTTAGTTAACTCACTCATATAAATAATAAAAATAGAGCCTATTTTCTTATTCCTTGTTATTTGCTTTTTCCATTGCATGACATTCCCCTTTCCCTACTCTTTAAAATGCACCCAATTAAATAATTGGATATAAAAACCAGAGGCAACTGGCTCCTCAGTTTCTGATAAGAAATAGAACATAAAGAAAATAAAGCAAAATGAAACAAAAAAGTCATTGATTAGTCACCAAATTTATCATAAAATTCAGGGCACAAAAATTTTAATTGAATTGGTAGATTAGCAAATCTTTGAGATACAGAATACTAAAAAACCTGTATTTCAAATCAACAATTCAATAGATAACAAGGTACTTCCTTTCTCTTATTCACCATATTGAACTCAGTTGTCACATCTTTCTTATTACAAAATCATAACATCTCTGATATTCACCCCTGTGGTACAGTGAATAGAGTGCCTGGATAGTGTGTCGGGAGTCAGGGAGACTCATATTCCTGCTTTCAAATTTATCTTCAGACACTTACTAGATGTATGACACTGGGTAACTCACTTAATCCTATTGGCCTCAGTTTTTTCAGCTAGAAAAAGAGCTGGATAAGGAAGTAGCAAACCATTCTACTATCTTTGCCAAGAAATACCTCAAATGGAGTCACAGAGAGTTGGACAATACTGAAAACAGCTGAACAACTGCAACAACAATGTTTGTCACGTCTCAGCAGGGCTATCGCAATAATTCCCCATCCCTCTCTCTGTCTGTCTGTCTTTCTCTGTGTCTGTCTCTGTCTGTCTGTCTTTCTTTCTCCCCCCACCCCAATCCAGATTCCACTGCCAAACTGATTTTATTAAATCACAAACTTGACCAAACCACGTTTCTGCTCTATATATTACATCTGTGATCAAATAGAAATTCTTTGGCTTGATGATTATAGCCTTTTCATAACTTTTCTGGAAATAAATCTTTACAGGATTATTTTACTTTATTCCTGACTTCAAGCATCCTGCAGTTCAGCCAGACTAGACTTCTTCAGGATCCTTACACAGAAGGTTTCATTTGGCATCTATTCACCTTTGCAAAGATTTCCACCATAGTTGCAATGTACTCCCTTTTTCTTCAGCTCTTCCTCTGGGAATCCCTAGTTTCCATCAAAATGCAACTGTCATCCTTTTATCAAGTGTTTTTTTTTTCTTTTTTAGATTCCTCAGCTTCTAGGGCCTCCCTCCTGAGTTTCCTTCTATTTATTCTGTACATATTTAATTTGCATGTACTTTAAGGTGTGTCCTCAGTAGACACTGATTCCTTCCATATTATGCAAACTCCTTGAGGGAAGGAACTATTATTTTTGTCATTATGTCATTCTAATCTAGCATAGTATCTCTGCATAATGGGAACTTAATGGAAATTTCTTGATTTTTTCATTGATTGATAGAATTATAGATAACTCAAATAGCAGCACAAAAATAGCAATACTGAAACCCCAAAGTCTGGTGAGTTTCCATTCTTCATTAAGAAATTCAAATTCTAACCTTACTATTATTTACACAAGACATAAGGAAGAAAGCTTCTTAGGTCCCAGAAGAGGATGAATGAAAAGATACAAAAGTTATTATTCCTCATTTGTTTTTGGTTTTCCATAGCAAAACAAGAGATAGACACTTGGTTTCCTCTACACAGTCAGTTTTGGTCTCAGATAATTTCTTACACCATCAAAATGGACTAGAATAATATAAGGTAATGGAGTTTTCATAACCTTCTGATCATTTTGTAACTCTTTTGGCCAGAAAAAGTCAGATCCTTTCCATATGACTTGGGTATTCCTCAGAAGCCAATGAATTCGTAGAAATTCTGGAGAAATGGTAGAATCATGTTGTAACAATTTTTGAACACCTCAATTTGTATTAGCATATTAAACCTAATGGTATCGAAGTTCTTGATTTGCAGCTTAATGCACTATCATCACAGGCAGGTAATAAATGTTTGTGGAATTGAGTTAAGGGACCATAATAGGAAAATTCTTGGTATTCATATTTTTGTATCATATTTGTATTTTATTAGAATAGTTATTTGACTCTAACTCCAGGGCACAGTCTGTATTCCTGACCTTCTGGAAAGACATACAAAGTAAATGAGGAGTTACAGATCAAAAGACTGGCACAAAGACATATTAAGCTAGTATCAGAGGACTTCAATGACCAGATAGCTGTCATACTTTTTTTCCTTCTTTTAGAGGAAAATAGTTACTAATTCCTTGAGTGCTAGTTATGGAATCAGGAGAGACCAAAGTTGAAGTCACATCTCTGACAATTAGATTCTTTGTGAACATACTGAAGCCACTTAAACCATTCTGCACCACATTTTCCTTATCTCTAAAATGGAGTTAATAATCATAGCTGTCTTACAATGTTGTCATGATGATCAAAGATAGTTTGGAAAATACTTTGCAAATATTAAGGGGCTATATAAGTGGCATCTATTATTAATATCATCATCATCTCCTTCACATCCTTTTTCACAAAGGTAAGTTAGAAATGACCCTGGGACAAGTTATTATCATGCTATAATTTTTAATATTTAAAGGTCTTCACCATATTTCAGAGGTGATTAAAATGGATGTTTTAAAGATATGAATAAAACGAATAGGATATAAGCTTATCCTTTCTAGACTGAGAGAAAACTTCTTAGGTCTAAGTCTAGTAGTAGATGGGACAGCAAGGATCACATACAGCTCTGTTTTTTTTCCCTAGGTGATTTTGTTTTCTCCTGCTGGATCTTTTTTTTTTTAATTTTGGAAGCTTTTCAGTCCATGCAGTTGATCACTACAAACATTTGATATTGTGATAGATATTTAAAACATTGATCTTAAGTTTTTATAGATAGATGTCAATGCAATTATCATGTATTTGAGTTTTATCTGTAATATAAGTCTAGTTTCAATTCAATTTATTACTTATCATAATCAATAGCATCATCATTATCATCATCATCATCATCATCACTACCATCAAAATCATCATTATATTTTGATCATCATCATTATTTACTCATTGAAATGGTTGTGGTATGAGATTCTGCTGTGTTATCAATATTTTATGTTTAATGAGCTATCACAAGATAACAAGATTTACTTTTGTAATTGAATAAAAGTATAAGAGTGCAATTTCATCTTCTGAAGGTATATTCAGGGTTAGTGGATGTGATCATTCATGTGTTAGATATAATAATTAAAATGCTACATACTTTATTTTGCCCCCACGTGGTTTTTATTTATTTAGTGATGTCTCTCTATTTGGAGTGCATTCTATTGTGATTCTGAGCTTTTGAGTAAAATGTGAATTTTTTATGGATCAATTTTATTTTGAGCACTTGGTTAAAGTAGTTTTGACTGTAATTATTTTCCATTTTCAATAATCCTTTCCCCACAAAAACCAAGAATATTTTTTATCTGTATTCATAGTATCTGTGTTTATTTTTGTCAGTTTATGGATAGCAAGAATGTTGTATATAATACTGATCACTTAACCTTGATGTTATAAGTATTTAATAAGTGCTAAATAATTGTAATTTTCAGTAATGCATAGTTTTTTTTTATCACTTCCTTAAAACAACTGTTTTAGGAACTCTGGGGAGTTGGGGTGGAGCCAAGAGGGCAGCATAGAGGCAGGGAAACTCCATGTGCTCCCAAAATAACTGCCTCAAATACCTATAAAAATGACTGTAAACAAACTTTAGGGCTACAGAACCCACAAAAGGACAGAGAGAAACAAATCTCCCACTGAAGGCAGCCTGACAGACATACAGAAAAGGTTCATTGAAATCTGCTGGGAGCAGAGCCCAGCCCTGCCTGAGCCTTTGGTTTTAGCCCCAGTGTGGCCTCACAAGCCATAGCTAGAGGGATTTCAGGAGAGTGGATCACAAGCAGCTGTGGTGGTTTTCAGAATGTGAGAGGTCAATGTGGTCTTTGGGAAGAGGAGGTCCCAGAATGTGTTCTGGCCTCTGCCCAGGAGGGAGAAGTGGCTGAGGTGAAACTGCTGCTGTGTGTGGCTGCTTCAGAGCTTCTGGCCTTCAGATTGTAGGGGGACCAAGCAACAAGTTTGAGGGGAAATCACTCTTTCTTTAAGCTACTTTTATCTGGATTGCTGTCTAGGATGGAGATCCTGGGGTGTGTGACCAGGTGCTAGAGCCAGTGGAGGCTTCAGAGAGGGCAGCCAATTAATAGCTCCAGCAGCTGTGAAAACCCCAGAGATCTGACAAAAAGCACTACTCTCTGGAGGCAGTGTTCTACTGTGGCAAAAAGATAAAAAGTCAAGTAATTGAGAGGCAACATGAGCAAGCAAAGGAAGTAAAGCAAGCACAGTGATACGACTTTAGATTCCTATTTTGGGGACAAAAAGGTTCAAAGCATGGAACTGGAGGAAGACAATGAAGTCAGAATTCCTGTACCAAATGCTTCCAAGAAAAATATGAACTGTGTACAGCCATATAGGAGCTTAAGGGGGATTTGAAAACCAAATAAGAGAAGTGGAGGAAAATTTGGGAAGATAAATGAGAATGATGCAAGAAAATCATGAAAAGAGAGTCAACAACCTGACTGAAGAAAATAACACCTTATAAAATATACTAACTCAAATGGCAAAAGGGGCTCAAAAAGCCAATGAAGAGAAAAATAACTTAAAAAGCTGAATTTGACAGATGGAAAAAGAATCTCAAAAGCTCACTGAAGAGAATAATTCCTTCAGAATTATATTGGAGCAAATGGAAGCTAGTGACTTTATGAGAAATCAAGATACTATTAAACAGATCCAAACAAATGAAAAAAAAAATAGAAGGCAATGTTTAATATCTCAGGGAAAAGAAATCATAAGGAATTTATCAAAGTTGAACTATTTACCTTCCTACAAGTAAAAAATGATAATTGTAACTTATGAAACTTTTCTCAGTATCAAAATAGTTGAAAAGAATATGTGTGTGTATGTATACATACATATACATGTCTATATAGGAGGTTATATGGTCTTATGAATACATATTGGATTTTGTGTATATATGTGTACAGGTACACATAGGCAGAGGGCACAGGACCAATTGAATAGGAAGAGATGATACTTTAAAGGTGAAATTGAGAGGTGAGAGAGGAATATAATGAGAGGAAATGGGGAGAGACAGAATGGGGTAAACTATCTTATATTGAAGAGGTAAGGGAAAACTTACAATGGAGGGGAAGAAAATGAAGGCAAAAGGGAATTGGTCAACCTTAATCTCATTGAATTTGACTTAGGGAGTGAATGATATATACACTAAATAGGGTATCTCACCCTACAGGAGAGTAGGGGGAAAGGGGATGAGAGGGATGACGGTAGAGGGGAGGGCTGGTTGTGGGGGGAGGGAAATTAGAAGCACCCACTTTTGAAAAGGGACAGGGTCAATGTAGAGAATAGAACAAATGGGGGGTGGGATAGGATGGAGGGAAATATAGTCAGTCTTTCACAATATATCCACTGTGGAAATGTTTTGCATAGCTACACATGTACAACTTATATGGACTCGCTTATCTTCCCAGTAAGGGTTGGTGATGAGGGAGGAAGGGAAAGAATCTGGAATTCAATGTGTTAAAATCAAATGTTAAAAAAAAATTATTATTTTTTTTTACATGCAACTGTGAAATAAGATATACAGGCACTGGGGTATAGAGATCCATCTTGCCTTACTGTAATGTTGGAGGAGAGATGGGGGAGGATATAGGCAAGAGCAGATTTGGGGGAGGAGGTACACAGTGGGATTGCTGTTTTGGGGTGGTGTGTAGGGGAAAAATGGGAAGAAAATTTATAACTCAAAATCTTGTGGAAATGAATGATGTAAACTAAAATTAAACATGAAATTTAATAAAAAAGAAATCTGGGGTAATATATCACCACTTCTTAAATATTTTCTAGCGGTGGAGTGATGACCACTTATCAATATAGCTGATAGACTATGGAGGGACCACCATTCAACCAGAGTTACACCCTGGAGCTAGGCTAGAATTGTGCTACTTGCACCCAAAACAGAGGCAGTAGCTTACAACACTCAGAACTGGAACATAACAATCAGACTCTGACCCCATTTAAATGGTGTTAGACTCACCAAGAGTTTGTAGAACCCTGGCATAAGCTGCCCTAAGATCCATGAAGAATTCAATACTCAGTGAAAGAACTACTGAACAGGACCCTGGGGGAGCGGGGGGGACATGGATGGAACAAAGACTCATATTTCTTGCAGTCTCCAATGTCAAGCCTCAACTTAAGAAATTGTTTGGAAGAATGTATTAAAAATGATGTCTTCCACAAAAGGCTTTTTTTTTTCTTTCTGTAGGGGGAAATGTAGGGCAATTGAGATTAAATGACTTGCCTGAGGTCACATGGCTACTTTTGAGTTAAATGTCTGAGGCTGGATTTGAACTCAGGTCCTCCTGATTCCTGGTCCCGTGCTACATTCACTGTGCCACTTAGCCTCCTCAAATAAAAAGCTTTTATGTGTCAAGTGAAGTCCAATACAAAAAGTGAAGGTAATAACTTCACACTGTTTTCAAGCAAAGACTTAAAGAAAAACACAATCTCCCTATAAGATGAATTATAATTCCTGGAAGTAATAGAACAATGGTTAATTGCTATTCATCTATAATTTTATAGGTAAAATGAGAACACTAGAGAAAAGAACTGGAAAATTAATAAGAGTTTTGGAATATAAACTTCTAAGGAGAATTAATAGCTTAGTTAAAGTTGTACATAATACACAAATAACAAACTCCTTGAAAATGGGAATAGAGCAATCAGCAGTCTCCATGAGACAATAAGCATGTACAATAAAGTCAAAAGTATAAAGAGAGGAAAATATAAGCCATATCATATAAAAATTAACAATCTTGGGCAACAGATTAAGAAGAAATCATTTAAAAACAAGCATACTACCTGGAAGCTATGACAAAAAGTAAAGAAAACCTGGGTATTGGAAATCTGGAAGATGGCAGAGTAGAAGCAGAATATCCAATTGGTTCCAGCTTCCACTTTCCCCAATGTAGAAAGGGGACTCTGAACAAACTTTGGATCTGCAGAACCCACAAAATGAGACAGAGAAGCTAACCTCCCACTGAGGAGAGCCCGGCAGACCAGCAGGAATCGGCCAGCGCAGGGCACTGGGAGCTGAGCCCAGGCCCATTTGAGCAGGGTGTTTTAGCCCCATGGCGGGTCTGACCAGACTCTGCCTGGAGGGACTTCATATCACCAGCAGCTGTGGCAGTTTACAGAATTATCAACACATAGATGCGAAGGACAAAGTGAGAGGTCAGTGCAGTCTGGAGTTTGGGATGAAGTAAGTGGGAGTTCATGACTTTTGCCCCTGGGGCAAGAAACCACTGAGTTGCCCAGCACAGCCAGTCAGTGCCATGTGGCATCTTCAGCTCCTGGCCTGCAGAGTATAGGGGGACCAAGCAACCAGTCTGAGGGGTTATTGATCTTGCTTTAACCTGCTTGGATTTGGATTGCAGTCTAGGGTGGAGGTCCTGGGGTGTGTGTCCAGCTTGCCAGAGTGTTTGGAGACCAAAGAGAGGGCACCCATCTGATACTTCTGGCAGCTGAGAAAACCCCAGCATTTGGGACGAAAGCTCCCCTGTCTGGTGGCAGAGTCCTACTTTGGCAAAAAGCCCAGGGGAGAAGTGACTGGGGGGCTACATGACCAGGCAAAGGAAAAAAAGCAGATGGAAGATTCCAACATTAGACTCCTATTTTCAGGACAAAAAGGAGCAAAGCATGGAACAGGAGGAAGACAGTGAAGTCAGAACTCCTGCAGCAAAAGATTCAAAGGAAAATGCGAGCTGGTTGCAGGCCATAGAGGACCAAAGGAAGCAAATAAAAGAAGTGGAGGAAAAATTGGGAAGAGAAATGAGAACAATGCAAAAAAATTATGAAATGAGAGTCAACAGCCTGACTGATGAAAATAACACTTAAAAAATAGACTAACTCAATTGGTGAAAGAGGCTCAAAAAGCCAATGAAGAGAAAAATAACTTAAAAAGCTGAATTTGCTAGATGGAAAAAGAATCTCAAAGCTCACTGAGGAGAAGCATTGCTTCAGTAATAGATTGGAGCAAATTATAAGCTAATGAATTTATGAGAAATCAAGATGCTGTTAAACAGATCCAAACAAACGAAAGAATAGAAGGCAATGTGAAATATCTCATGGGAAAAACCACTGACCTGGAAAATAGATCCAGGAGAGATAATTTGAAAATTATTGGACTTCCTGAAAGCCATGATCAAAGTAAGAACCTAGAAATCATCATCCAGGAAGTTCTCAAAGAAAACTACCCAGATGTTTTACAACCACAGGGCAAAATAGAATCCACTGATCACCTCCTGAAAAAGATCCCAAAAAGAAAACTCCAAGGAATATTATAGCCAGATTCTGGAATTCCCAGATTAAGGAGAGAATATTACAAACAGCCAGGAAGTAACAATTTGAATATTGTGGCAACACAATCAGGATAACCCAGGATCTGGCAGCTTCTACACTGAGGGATGGAAGGGCTTGGAATATGATATTCCAGAGGTCAAAGGAGCTGGGATTAAAACCAAAAGTCACCTACCCAGCAAAACTAAGTATCATGTTTCAGGGGAAAAGGTGGTCCTTCAGTGGAATAGAGGACTTGCAAGCATTCTTGCTGAAAAAATAAAAACAGTGTGGAATAGAAAATTTGACATTCAGATACAAGAAGCAAGAGAAGCATGAGAAGGTAAACAGGGAAAAGAAATCATAAGGAACTTATCAAAGTTGAACTATTAACATTCCTACATGGAAAAACAATAATTGCAACTGATGAAACTTTTCTCACTATGAAAATAGTTGAAGGGAATAGAAATATATGTGTGTGTGTATTATATCTATATCTATATCTATATATATACATATGAGGGTATATGGGCATATGAATACATATGTGAATGTGTGTACATATGTTTACAGGTATACATTGATAGAGGGCACAGGACCAATTTAATAGGAAGGGATGATACTTAAAAGGTGAAATTAAGAGGTGAGAGAGGAATATAATGAGAGGAAATGGGGAGAGACAAAATGGGGTAAACTATCTCATATAGAAGGGGCAAGGGAAAATGGTTATAATGGAGGGGAAGAATAGGAAGGCAAAAGGGAATGGATCAACCTTATTCTCATTGAATTTGGCTTGGAGAGGGAATGAAATACACACTAAATAGGGTATCTCACCCTCCAGGAGAATA
>NW_027185804.1:27060767-27092491 GCF_028583685.1 Petaurus breviceps papuanus
GGGGGGGGGGGAGGGAAGTTGGAAGCAACCACTTTTGAAAAGGGAAGGGATCAAAGAGAATAGAACAAGTGGGAGGTGCGATAGGATGGAAGGAAATATATTCAGTATTTTACAGTATATCTACTATGTTATTGTTCTGCATTAGCTACACATTTACAACCTATACTGAACTGCTTATCTTCCCAGTAAGGGTGGGTGACAAGGGAGGAAGGGAATGAATCTGGAATTCAGAGTTTTAATATCAAATGTTTAAATGCATATGTGTGTGCACTTTTATTAATACTATTTTACATGTAATTGGGAAATAAGATATACAGGCAGTGGGGCACAGAGATCTACCATGCCATACTGGAAAAGTATGTGTATGTAAAAAGTATATGAAAAAGGTGTATGGGAGAAAATACGGGAGAGAAGAGATTGGAGGAGGGGATATCCTGTGGGACTGTTATTTTGGGGGCAGTGGGTAGGGGAAAATGGGGAGAAATTTTGTAACTTAAAATCTGGTGGAAATGAATGATGTAAATCAGAAGTTAATAAAGCATTTGAAAAATGGGGAAAAATAGAAAACCTGGGTATCTTGTATAACATTCAAAAAATCCTGAAAGAAAACTTCCCAATTCATTAATTCAAAGAGAAAATTAAAGAAAACTAAGATATTTTTCCTAATTATTTTTTATTTTAAGTTTAGTATTTTATTTCCACCCATTACAAATAAAAACAATATTTATTTTTAAAAACATTGAGTTTCACATCATCTCCTTCCCTTTCTGCCCTGACCCTTCATTGAGAAGGCAAGCAATTGTATATGGGTCATGCATCTGCAGTCATGAAAAACATATTTCCATGTCAGTCATGTTGTGAAAGAGAACAGACAAAAAAGAATAAGAAAAACAAAGTAAAGGAAAAATATGCTTTGATCTTCATTCAAGCTCCATCAATTCTCTGCATATAGATAACATTTTTCATCATAAGTCCTTCAGAACTGTCTTGGATCCTTGCATTGCTGAGAATAAACAAGTTATTTACATTTGATCATTATGCAATATCATTGCTAATATATATGATACAATATTCTTCTGGTTATGCTTCTTTCACTTTGCATCAGTTCATGTAAGTCTTTTTAACGTTTTTCTGAGGGCATTTTCCCTATTACTTCTCATAACACAATAGTATTCCATCACAGTTACATACAACAACTTGTTTAGTCATTCCCCATTTGTTGGACATCTCCTTAATTTCCAATTCTTTGTTACCACTAGAAAAGTCACTGCATTTTTTTTGGTATATATAGAGATCCTTTTCTTTTTTTATCTCTTTGTGATACAGATCTAGTAGTGTTATTGCTTGGTGAAAGGGTGTGTGTGGTTTTATAGACCTTTGGGCATACTTCCATATTGCTCCTCAGAGTGGTAGAATGGTACTCCATATACAGGCAATATACAACCACACCTTTCCTCCAACATTTGTCATTTTCCTTTTCTGTCATAATAGCTAATAGAATAGGTGTGTAGTGGTGGCTCAGAATTATTTAATTTGCATTTCTCTAATCAATAATGAATTAGAGAGTTTTTTTTTTCATATTACTATAGATAGCTTGATTACTTCATCTGAAAACTACCTGTTCATAATCTTTAATCATTTATCAGCTGAGGAATGGTTCTTATTTCAACAAATTTGATTCCATTCTCTCTCTATGTATGTATGTGTATATATATATATGTGTATGTGTGTGTGTGTATGTGTATATATATATATATGCATATATATATATATGGTCTTTAGCAGAGAAACTTGCTGTAATTTTTCACAGATTTTATTTCTATATATTTCCCACCTCCCCAGTTTCCCCATTTTTCCTACTCTCTCTCTCTCTTTTCACCCTTCCATTTTCAAAAGTATTATTACTTTTGACTACCTTCTCCTCCAATCTGCCCTCTCTTTTATCATCACCCTTTTCTTTCATATACTTCGCCTCCTACTTTTCTATATAATAAGACTAATTTCTATACCCAACTGAGTGTGTATGGTATTCCCTCTTTGAGCCAATTCTGATGAGAGTAAAGTTCACTTACTTTTCCTCACTTTACCCCTTCCCCTCCACTGAAAAATCATTTTCTATATGTGAGATAATTTGCCCCATCCTACTCCTCCCTTTCCCTTTCTCCCAGTACATTCCTCTCTCACCCTTAATTTTCCTTTTTGTAAATATAATCCCTTCATATTCAACTCACACTTGTGCCCTCTGTCTATACTCCTATTGGCCCCAATAATGAGGAAGTTCTTATGAGTTACAAGTATCATTTTCCTATGTAAGTATTTAAACAGTTTAACCTTAAATCTCTTATGATTTCCCTTTCCTATTTACCTTTTTGTGCTTCTCTTGAGTCTTGTGTCTAAAGGTCAATTTTTCTTGTCAGCTCTGGTCTTTTTATCATGAAAGTTTGAAAGTCCTCTATCTCATTGAATATTAATTCCCCCCACGAAGGATTTTCCCCCTGATCATAGACTCAAAAATATTAAGTCTAAACAGGACCTTAACAGTCATATGGCTCAATCCTATTAAAACAATTCCTCTTGAGAAAGATTGGTTGTTGAATTGGAAACAAAGGAAAATTTGGGGAGAAAGCAAGTCCTCCATTTTAGAATTTATCAGAGAAAAAAGAAATACCCCTCAGTTTTGTGGGTAGGTGATGCATCATTGTAATCCTAGTTTTTTTATCTTTCAGAATATCATATCCCAAATCCTCTGATACTTCAATGTAGGAACTGCTAAATCTTGTGTTAACCTAACTGTGGCTCCACAATACTTGAATAGTTTCTTTTTGGCTGCTTTCAGTATTTTCTCCTGTATTTGAGAGCTCTGGAATTTGATTGTAATGTTTCTGGGAGTTTGTATTTTGGGATCTCTTTCTGGAGATAATTGGTGGATTCTTTCAATTTCTACTTTACCTTTAGGTTCCAGAATATCAAGAATATCAGTTTTTCTTATATATATTTTTGAAAGATGATGTCAAGGCTCTTTTTATTTTGATCATGTGTTTCAGGTAGTCCAACAATTCTTAGCTTTTCTCTCCTTTATCTGTTTTCCAGGTCAATTGCTTCTCCTGTGAGATATTTCACATTTTCCTTCATTTGTTTATCATTTTCATTTTGTTTAATTGTTTTGGATGTCCCATAAAATCATTAGCTTACACTTGCCCAAATCTAATGGTTAAGGCATTATTTTCTTCAGTGAATGTTTGTACCTCCTTTTCCATTATGCAAATTCTATGAGTTTTTATCTTCAGTGAATCTTTGTATATCTTTTTAAATTTGGCCAATTCTGATTTTGAAGATATTCTTCTCTTCATTGGATTTTTTGTTCTTCTTTTCCTATTTGGTTTATTCTGGTTTTTTTAATTGTTATTTTCTTCAGTATTTCTTGTATGTCCTTTACCAAACTGTTGACTCTTTTGTCATTATTTTCTTGCATCACTATCATTACTCTTCCAATTTTTCCTCTACCTACCTTACTTCATTTAAAAATTCTTCCTTTAACTTTTCCATGGCCTGAGACCAATTGATACTTTTCTTTGAGACTCTAGATTTAGTGTTTTGGACTTTGTTGTCTTCTTTTATGTTTGTGTTATGATATTCTGTGTCATCATAGTAACTTTATGGCAACTAGGGATTAGGGCATGTTAAAAGACGTACCTCTGGTGTGAGGGCTGCTGATCCCTTTTCAGGAGTGCTTCCCACCTTTGGTGGTGGCCAGTAGATGGTATGTATTGCAAATATATTGAAAATGAAACATTTGCATATGTAGTTTTACTTTAATAAAAATATTAGTGGGGAAATAGCTATATGTGAGTGACAAAGGAAGAATATCTATGGTTTTGTTTGCTTTCTCTTGGTGAAGCATCACATTTTCATACCATAGTCACTTGTATGTGAAACAATAATGATTATAATGTTCATAAGATAACATATTTATATATTTATAAGTTTACAAAATTTTAGTTTACAAATTTTTTTCAAAGAACTCCATGAGTTGCACAATGCAGATGTCATTCTCATTTCATTCTGTATTTAAAGTACTTAATGTTTTTTGCTTTTCCATTATAATAATTTACAGATATGACACCCCACTTACAGACATCTAATAATTCTTACATTATAACAGATAGTTAAGCAAAGTCAACTGACTCAACAATGGTGGATGATAACATATAAAGCATACCTTACCTATAGTACCACACTTCCCCAAGAAAAGGAAGAAAGTAAATTTTCTCATCTCTTTTCTAGGGCAAAGATTTAAGCCTAAAATATTATCATGACTTATATTGTTTAGTGTATATATCATATACACATGAAATATATGTAATATATATTATTTGTATATAATATAAACATATATATAATATACTATAATATACTATTTCTCCTCTCTCTGCTTTCCTCACTGTGAATAATAATACAGGCCTTCCAACTTGTCAATAAATTCCTCATATTTGTCATTTATTATAATAAAATAATATTCTATAATTTGTTCAGGCATTCTCCAGTTAATAGGCACTCTCTTGGTCTCTGTCTTTGTCTCTTTTTTTCTCACTTGTTATTATGAAGCATTCTTTTCTTAATATTGCATATGTATAAAATTGTTGATACATTCATATTGATATACAAGGGACTTTTCTTTCCATCTTCATTTTACAGGTGGGGAAATTGACCTAACTAAAATTAAATCATTTTCTGAAAGACGCACAACCAAGGAAGTTGACACCTCTGAATATAAATATACAGGCTGGTTACAGATAAAATTGATGTAGTAGCAATATTTCCTCCCTTTAAAACTCATTTTCCCTTTTGTTATTTTCCCTTTTCATAACTCCAATTGTTCGGGCTCCACAGGTTGCATAGGAAACCATACATAGGACCCTTCTTTCAGGGGAATATCCTGAATTTTGGACCAATCACTCCCATACTTCCTTTTAACGCATCTTAACATCACAGACACAAAAATATTAGGTCGAAAAAGGACCTTAAGGGTCATATAGCTCGATCCTATCAAAGAAAATAATTCCTCTTGAGGGAGATTGGTTGTTGAAGAGGAAACAAATGGAAAGTTGGGGAGAAAGCAAGTGCTCCATTTTAGAATTTGTCAGAGAAAAAACAAATCCAGAAAAATCTGACATATATTCTAGTTTAAAAGAATGGATTTCAAATGATTTAGTGGAAGGATAGGTAGGATCCCATGACATAAATATTGTGTTGTTGGTGGTGGAGAAATTAGCACAGCAAAAAATGGAACACTTAAGATTGTGATTCTGTGTGCCAAAAGAACAACATGTCTCAAGGGGAAGAAAAAGTTATTAAAAAAAACATAAATAGGGGCATCTACGTGGCACAAGGAATACAATGCCAGCCCTGAAGTCAGGAGGACATGAGTTCAAATTTGGCCTCAGGTACTTAACACAACACAAAAAATTAGCCACGTGACCTTGGGCAAGTCACTTAACCCAAATTGCCCTACCTTACCCCCTTCAAAATGAAGAAAAAGAAACAAATATATTGGTATCCACCCTCAAATGCCATGATTAACTAGAAAATATGGTAATTGTAGATTTCAGAAGAAAATTTATTTTCCTTCCATAGAATGTGTATCTCTTGATAAGAATTTAGTCTTTAGGATCATATCCTGTCCAATAAGTTACTCTTAAGGAGTCATATTGAATTCAGGGACAAACTTAGTCCTATCTTCTACTCTGACCATCACCATTGCCACAGTAGCCATAAAAAAGATCAACAACCACAACAAATATATCTCCCTGCTTGTGGATAATAATATTTTATATACACAAAAAAACAAACCAACAGCAATAACTACAAAAGAAAACATCTTCAGGGACCTCAGACTTGGAAAGTATAGGTATCTCTCACATTGATGCATTGTGATCCCCTTCTTTCAAATTTCCTGTGCTGTTGTGACTTAAAAAATCAACATGGTGGCCAAAGCCATGTTGAGGTATTTCTCTGAAGCTAGGGCGTCTGGTCCTCAACTGACAGACATTGTCTATATTTGGAACTTAGCTAACATTAGCAACAGATTGTGCCCTAGTAGTGAATGCTTTAGTATCCTGGGATATTTTGCACATATTAAAAGATCATTGGACTTTTAGAAAAAAAAATTATAAAATATGTTTAAAAAAAACTTTATACTCTTCAGAATGATTTCTTATCTATTCACTCTTCAAAATAAAATCTGGATTGATTTGTGATCTTAGCCATGTGAACATTTTCTTCCATGATGCAGAGTCTAACCTATATGTGGTCTTCAATTCTGGGTGAGTCACATCCATGCATTTTCATCAATTCTCTGTGTATTTGTAGATCAGACTCAGATTTTGTAGCCTTCTTTCCTGAGTTATTTGCATTAGATCATACTATCTCAATCAATCAATGAATCAACAGTCATTTAGTAAGTGTTTACCCTTTGCCAGACACTGTGACAGGCTCCAGGAATACAAAACCAAAAATGAATCAACACTTTCCCTTAAAATGCTTATAATCCATATGTAAGAGAATGTACATAGTTTTAAGCATATACAAAAGTAATGCTTAAATGGATCTATAATATTGTGGATTTGGATGTCAGCTCCCAATGATGGAACTCATAATAATCCATATGTATGAGAAGAAATCAACTCAGATTTGTCTTTTTGGTATATACAGATGTTACTGAATGGTTTTATTTCATCGTATGTGACTTTAAAGAGTTGGCTTTCAGCCATGCCTGTCTGAGGGATTCGTACAGTTTGACAAAACGGACTTGTACAATTTTGCTACACAGCTTTTTCTTTTAGAAAAAAAAATTAATTCAATTAAGCTTGGTTGGCTGATGGCTTGTAGGAAACACCCAAGTAGGAATTAGTAGATTGTAATCACCACCTGTCACCTCTGATCAAGGCATGTGGGCTCTAAGTCAAACCATAATTCCTGAAAAATGTCTAGAAACAGAAAGACAAACAATGTAGCCATTTTGACTTGTAGGCAATGGTTTTTGGTGTTTGGATTTAGACTTCTAGAATCATGAACATTTATTTCACTTGAAGACTCACATGCAAAGATATTTTTTTAGCTCTAATGTAATTAAAAATAAATTTATCATTTAAAATTTTTTAACATACTTTAAAAATTTTTTTGAGTTCTGAATTCTATTTTTCCTTCACGCCTCTCTCCCACACATTGATAAAACAAGAGATATGTTATCATTTCATGTGTGAAATCAGGCAAATCATATTTCCATAATAGTCAAGTTGCAAAAAAGGTGAAAGAAATAAAGTTAAAAATTTATTCTTCAATCTGCAGTCAGATGTCATGGGTTCTTTCTCCAGAGGTGGACAACATTTTTCATCATAAGCCCTTCAGAATTGTCTTGAATCATCACATTGATTATAATAGCTAAGTCTTTCACAGTTGATCATTGTACAATATTGCTATTACTGTATATAATGTTCCCCTGGTTTCACTCATCTTACTTTGCATAAGATCATATAAGTCTTCCCAGGTTTTTTTCCCCTTGAAATCTGCCTGCCAATCATTTCTTATAGCACAACTGTATTCCATCACAATCATATACCACAGCTTGTTGAGCCATTCCTCAATTGTTGGGCATTCTCTCAATTTCCAATTCTTTGACAATACAAAAAAGGCTGCCATAAATATCTTGTACATATAGGTCCTTCTCCTTTTCCTTTGGTCCCTTTGGGATATAGACCTGGTAGTGTGAAATTCAGGAGAAAGGATTTTCTACCTGCAAAACTCTCAACAAACAGCTTAAAACATTGCCTGAAATTCCAACCCTTGAAATTATAATTTCCAAATCACGTTGACTGCACACTGGTCACCATCCTCATTCTTTGCTCACTGAAACCCAGTCTCTACCTTTGGTATGCAAGAATGACCATTTTGTTATCGTTCAGTTATTTTTCAGTCATGTCTGATTCTTTGTGTCCACATTTGGGATTTTCCTAGCAAAGACACTGGAGTCGTTGGCCATTTCCCTCTCTAGCTCATTTTATAGATGAAGAAATTTAGGCTATGAGGGTGAAGTGACTTGCCCAGGGTTACCTGGCTAGTAAGTGTCTAAGGTCAGATTTGAATTCAGGTCTTCCTAATCCCAGGTCTTGAACTCTATCCAGTGTGCCACTTAGCTGCATATCTATCTGTCTATCTATCTACACACACACACACATACACACACATATACATATACATGTATATATAACATATATACATTTACACTTCACATTTGCATATATACACATATACTTTTCTTCTTTCATATGACATAGTGATGGAATAAATAATTAAACTGAACACATTTTTCCCTAAACTTAAGTTTAACCTTGGATGTCTACTTTTTAGAAGACATATTTTAATGGATATACCAATAGAAATTTTTCATCTTTCTTCTCCTGAATATGAATAGAAAGACAAAAGAGGGAGAAAATATAAAATGCATTTCTCATTCATTTGGTTTAATTTGAGAAGCTGTTGTGAAGTAGTGGAAAAAATGAATCGAAGGTTTCACTCTATCTCCTCATTTATCATGGGGCCTTGGTTGTTACTTGCCCTCTCCAAGACTCAGTTTTCTCACTTGTAAAATGATAATGACCATATTGATACCACCTCCCTCTCAAAGAGTGCAGTATATTGTGAAGAAATTATTCTGTCATATTTAAAGAGCTTTGCACATATGAGCTATCTTTAGAATCATTGATCATGTTTTTATAGCTAGAAGAAACTTTAGTTGTAATTTACTCTGCATTTTTCATATGAGGAAACAGAGGTCATGAGTTAAAAACCTCATTTATAATACTTAGAGCCTATGTGACATTAGACAAGCAAGTCACTAAGCTTTTCCAAGCCTCAGTTTCCTCATATATAAAATTGGGAGTTTGACTTGATGACTTTTTAGGTCTCTTAAAACTCTAGATCTATGTTTCTGTGAACATTTCAAGAAAAAAAAATTCTATACTGAAGTATATACACTCCATAAATGCCAGGTATAACCTGCATCTTTCTATGATTTATTAGTTGGTCTTTGGGAGTTTCTATTTTTAAAAAAATCACTATACAGTCTTAAGATATGAAAAGACTTATGTGAATTTAGCTAGCTTGGTTAAAATAGAAAAGATATGTTGGGCTGCCATTTGAAGACTTTCTAATTTGATATACAATTTTCAGTACCTGAATTCCACTGGGAAAAATCCATTGGTTCACTCCCAGGCTCAATCCTTTGCTACAATAATCCATTGGAGAACATTAACAGAGGAGCTCCTGGTCCACCTGTTCTATAATCCTGGATCATTTAATTGCTTTGATTGTATTTCATTGGAATTACTAATGTTATCATTCTTCCCCCAACATTATAACAACATCAAAGGAAGTAATAAACAAAAGTATAAAGGAAGGAGTTTAACAGTATCAGATCTTAGACTGTATTATGAAGTGATAGTTATCAAAACTATTTGGTACAGGCTAAGAAATAGAAAGGCAGATCAATGGAATAGAGTAGACATACAATTCACAGCAGCAAATAAATACAGTAGCTTTGTATTTGACAAGGCTAAAGACATAAGATTTTGGAATAAGAATTCACTCTTTGGTAAAATGTTTGGAGAAAACTGGAAAGCAGTTTGGAGAAACTGGGCATGAACCAATACATCACACTATTTACCAAGATAAGGTCAAAATGACCTCTATATAAACAGAGATTTTACAAGAAAATTAGAAGAACATAGCACATATTACTTGTCAGAATTGTGGATAGGTGAACAATTTATGAACATTATGTAGCAAGAATTTTTGAAGTCACTAGTTAGATCTCTCTCTATATGGTTACATGCAAAAATGTGATCAGAATGTAGTGTTTGTCTTTTTTTTTAGGGTAAGCTGGTATTGGATTTTGAAGAATATCACAGTATACTGTTAAGCTAAAATATGACTTATTGGGGAATATATCAAGCCAATGAATATTACCAGTCATAGGAGTACACAAAATTCGCATCCCTCAGTCTATTGGCATCTAGGCTACAGCATTTGGCCTGGAGTCAGGAAGACCTGATTTGAGATCTAACTTCCGAAAATTACTGGCTATGTGACCCTAGGCGAGTTCACTTAACCTTTGCTAGCTTTGGTCCTTTATCTACAAAATGAGGAAATTATGTCACCCATCTCACAGGGCTGTTTTGAGGATCAAATGGGTTACGAATTGTAGAGAGTTACCCTAGTGTCTCATGCATAGTAAGCACTAAATACATTTTAGCTATTGTCATTGTTGCTAGTATTTACTCAGTTGTTGAATCCTCCTCTTTATCTGACCC
Source organism: Petaurus breviceps papuanus (assembly GCF_028583685.1). Lineage (NCBI taxonomy): Eukaryota > Metazoa > Chordata > Mammalia > Diprotodontia > Petauridae > Petaurus > Petaurus breviceps. Next base: position 27,071,135 of record NW_027185804.1, read on the forward strand.
AGAGAAGTAAGACTGTATATATGACTGCTCTGAACTTGGCTCTATTCACTCAATAAAGCCTAACCACCAGATGGCCCGGGAATGTTAGGGAATATAGGATTTTAGATTGAGGTTGAAAAAAAGGGAGATTGGGCCTTTTGCAAATGTCCTAAATTTGAATGGGTCAGATGTGGTTAGACACAAGGCGTGATAGAATTCCTTTGGAGATAGGATTTATAGTTATGGATATCCATCAATTCGTCTACCTGTCTCTATCAGCACACCATCACCCCAATCCCTTCCTCCTCTAAGAAAGTTAATGGATGTCAGAAATACAGTAGCATGTGAGAGTTAATAAGTCCCATTCCTTTTCCACATTTAATGGATGAATGAAAAACAGAAGAGAGATGACTTTTTCATTTGCAATAGAATTCTTCTGGGGTGCGGAGACAGAGACTAATGGGAGGGAACAGCAACATCTAATTTTTTTATGTGTGTTCACTTGAACTCTCTTGTTTTGGCTTTGGGAAATGGAGCATGCTAATTAAGTTCATGGGGGCTGGCTGGGACTGGGCAGCCAATTCACAGGTGTGGGGAACATCTGAGTCAACCCCTTCCAGTGGTGAGGTTGCCAAGGAGAACACCTGGTAGTGTATAGGAGTTGCTATGCCTTCCAGAACTGTTGCTATGAAATGATTGGAAAAATAAACAGTGGTACAAGAACTGATAGCAGAGAGATGAAGAAAACGAAGCAGTTTGAGGGCACATGTGTCCCACTTGGGTACTCAGAGACTAAGCAGAGGTTGAAAATTCTCTGCTTGAAAGTGCAATGTAAAAGGCATTCCTGGGAGGGCAGGGAGGGTTAGAGGTAGCACTGTTGGCACGGGAGAATCGGTGATGTTCTCTAGAAAACTTTTCCTGACCTCTGAGATGAGTGACACATTAGCTCCTATCCAAACTGTTCCTTCAATACCTCCCCCCTCTTTTCACTCTTCCTGGGCCTGGACCAGAATAGAACTGTGGTTGCTAAGGCTTCTGAGGCTCAGCAGTCTTTTCTCCACGTCTTGCAGACATAATACTCAGTCTGCAAGATTCCAATGAGAGACTGCGGTGATGATTATGGTATCACAAACAGGAGATTATGACTCTGAGAAAGGCTGAAGCAGTGGGAACAAATGAACTTTGGGGGCTCCTAGAGCCATATTGAGTGAAATGTGCTTAAGGATTCAGTTAAGGGAGAACTAATTTTTAAGCAATATGGGCATATTTATAGATGCTTCCTGGCAGAGGTCCTTCGAAGTTTCAATGGCTTCTAACTTGGAATTCAGTGGATAGGAAAATATTTTAAAATAGGCTGCTGTCAGGTTTCACTAGGTGTTTCATCACATAGATATATGTATTGCCCACTAGCCTAATTCATTCCTTATTGCCTCTCACCTGGACCATTGCAATGGCCTTTATATTGCTATCCCAGCCTTGTCTCTTCCATCCCCTCTAATCCGTCCTCCTGAGAGCTGCCAAAGTTATTCTCCTACATCATAAGTCTGCCTGTTACCTTTCCCTGTTCAAGAAGCTCCAACAGCTCTCTAGTCCCCCTAGGAGGACATCTTAACTCCTCAATTTGGCAATCACAATCTGACTGTAACCAGCCTTTCCACTTTTGGTTCACATTATTCCTTTTCACACACAATATATTGCAGCCAAATTGGTCTGCATTTCATTGAATATAACATTTCATTTCCCTACTCCTTAACACTGGGATTCACTCCCACCTGATCTCAGCCTCTTAAGATCCTTTATTTTCAACAGTTTCAGAGAATACTGGGAAGACTTATATGGACCGATACAGAGTCAAGTGAGTGGAACCAGGAGAACAATTTATACCACAATAACACCATTGTTGAGACAAGCAGTTTTGAAACAGATGTTGATCAGAGTTATTACAAGTTTCAAACTCAGCTATAATATCCTATCTTCTCTCATTAGACTTAGCTATTTTTAGTGATGCTGATTTTTAATAGCTTGAAAAGCTATGAACTTACAATGAACTCTAATCAATGCAATGATCGGCCATAATTTCAGAGGACCGGGCATAAAGGAAACTACCTAGCTCCTTACAGAGAGAAAATGGAGAGAATTATCTTAGATGCTACATCCTTCAGAAGCCTTTTCTGATCTCCCCTATTTGCTAGTGCCTCTCTCCCCAATTCTCATTTTCTCTCTCTCCTCTCTATGTGTAGCTTATCCAGCTTGCCTTCTCTGTGTATATATGTATGCATATGTAATTATGTATGTGTGTATATATGTATATCTATAATATTTGTGCATGTGTATAATTTATGTACATGATGCTTTCCATTTATAGTATGTAAATGCATCCTAGAGGACAAATAACTATGCTTGTCTAGTACCGAGTACAGTTTGTTCCTTATAACAAATATTTATAAATGCATATTGAGACAGTTACGTGGTGAAGTGGATAAACTTCTGGGATGTTAGGAAGTAATGAGGATAGGAAGTCATGAGTTCAAATCTGGTCTCAGAAAGTTCCTAGCTGTGTGATACTGGGCAAGTTGTTTTACCCAGGTTGCCTCAGTTTCCTCATCTGTCAAATGAGCTGGAGAAGATAATGCAAACCACTTAATCATCTTGCCAAGAAAACCCCAAATGAACTAATGCAGAGTTGCACATGATTGAAAACAGCTAAAATGCATATTGAATGTTGAATTTTGAATCACCTTTATTGGCTGCAACCCATCCATATCTCTCATTCTGTGCATCACTTACCTACATTGACCAGTAAATCATCCACTAAGAGATTGCCCCACATGCTAAGGGTCTTTATTTAGATGTCTTGGCATTTTATAGTTCTTAACAGAGTGCACAGACTGTCCCTCAGTTATTCCTCATTCTTGCTATGTAAGTAACCAACTAACCTACTTTTTCTTAGCACACATTTTCATGTCGCTTTTCTTAAACGGTTTTTCATTGGCAACAATAATTATAATAATACTTGATAATCAAGATAGTTTTAAGATTTGCAAATCCCTTGATGTGTTTTCTCATTTGATTCTCAAAACAATTCTGTGTGGAATGGGCTACTGCTGCCCCATTTTATAGCAAATTGAGGATGGGAGATGTTGCCACTTTTCCAGTGTCATATGACTAGCAAGTATCTAATGTGACTTTGAACCCAGATTTTCTTAACTCTATCTCCAGTGCTCTATTCACTATTAACTTTTAGTCACCTTGTACTACTATTTAATCCTTTGGATGATATTAAACCCTTATTCCATAAACCACTCAAAATCAGCATCACTGAAAACAACTTAGTCTAGTGAGAGATGATACGGTATTGTAGCCTGAATCCAAAATTTACAATAATGAATGATGGATTTTAGTCCTGGCATTGTCTCTCAGTAGAGTAGCTGCATGTTCATGGTAAAGTCCCCTTTCCTCACTGTCCTCATATGAAAAATTAATGGCTTGTGCTTGATCACCTCTAAGATCTCTTGTAGGTTTAATTTATGATTCCGTGTTTCTTTTAATAAACCAATTAGAAGAACACTTCTTGGGATTGTGGGAGAAGGATTCTTGCACTTTACAAGGTGTTGGGCCAAATGACCTCTTAGGTCTGTTTCTCAACTCTGAGCATTTAAAATTAGTCTGCCTAATGAATGTGACTTTCCTCATTTTTTTAGAATACATTCATATAATGAAGTTTAGAAAATGTTTCTATTAAAACCACCAGTTCAATTTTTTTTCTTCCATTAGGCATTCACCAAATGTTTTACTGATTTATTTTTTTTTAAATTTTGGTGTCAATTCATAGTTTAATTCAACAAATATTTATTAATTTTAGGCCATCTAATCATAGGCATAGTGCTAAATGTTGGGGATACAAAGGTAAATACGGTGTTGTCCATGCTGTCAAGGAACTAATTAAGAGCAGAGAGAGAAATGAATGAAAATAAAATTCGTACAGAAAGAAACTTATGTTGAGTACAAGTGAGAGGTCTAGGCAGTGTGGGAAATCTGAGGAGGAAAAGTTAACCTTTGCCTGGGGGTCTATTGGGCAGGAAAGGTTTTGAGGGGGAAATTATACCTGATTCAGGACTTGAAGGAAGGGAGGGGCTTCTACAAGCAGTAAGGATAGGAGAGGAATTCACTCCATTTTCTCCAGCATCAACAGGTAACAACAGCATTAGCAAAGCCACAGAAATGAGAGAAGGCAAAACAAGAAAAGTTATAGAGTAGTCCAGCTTTAACTGAACCTGGAGAAATCAAAAGGAAGAATTATAAAAAAAAGGGATAAAAGTTAAGATTGGAAGCAGATTGTGAAGGGTCTTAAATTCCAGTAACAAGTTTTTATATTTTAGAATATGTAACAGGAAAGAAATGTTCTTTTAAATAGACTAGTGCAGGGGCTGGCCTTGAGGCCACATGTGGCCCTCTAGGTCCTTAAGTGTGATCCTTTGACCGAATCCAAACTTCACAGAACAAATCCCCTTAATACAAGAATTTTTTTCTGTAAACCTTGGACTCAATCAAAAGGCCACACCCAAGTACCTAGAAGATAACATGTAGCCTCAAAGCTGCAGGTTCCCCACCCTTGCCTAGTGATTTGTGTGGAGGGTGGAATGGAAAAAGGGATGGACTGGGTATAGGAAAACAATATGGGACCCTAGGTCAATAGTCCAGGTAATTGGAGGGAGGCCCCGAAATAAAATGGTTCCAATAAAAGTAGAAAAGAATGAATAGATTTGTGACATTGCAGAGGTAAAATCGGGTTTGCTAACCAAATGAATGTTAAAGGGCTAAAGAAGTCAAAGATTTCACTGAGGTACATTTGTGTGATTGAGAGTATTATGGGACTATCAGAAAAGACAGAGAAGTAAAAATGAGAGCAGGAATATTGGAGAAAAGATGATAATTTCTGCTGTGATATATTAATTTTGTGATGCCAGTGATGAATCCAATTCACAATAACCAAAAAAAAAAAAAAATGGAAATATAAGCCTGGTTTCCTGGAGAGAAGTAGGAGATAGAGCCATACTTTGAGCATCATCTCTGAGATGATAATTATCTCTGAGATGATATTAGCAGTGTGGGCAAGACCATGAAAAGCTAGTGGGAGAATGATTTCAAGGACAGAGTCTTGGCAGGCACTCATTGTTTTATGAAGAGCTAGCCAAGAACGAGAATCGGCGGTCAGAGAGGTAGCAGAAAAGCTGTGAGAGTGCAGTATTTGGGGATTAAAAGGAAGAAAGTACATCCGCAGCAAAAGGGCTTTTCAAATACAAATCCTACAGTGAGATACCTTAAAGGAGGGGCAGAAAAATGTGATCTTTGTAAGAAGGAAGACACAACTTTAGAGAAACTATAGTTGGTAAACTGGTGGGAATAGGAGCTAGATTGCAAGAAATAAGTGAATTAATGAAGAGGAATTGGAGGAATGCACTTTACACATTTGTGAAATAAAGAATAGAGAAACATGGTAGCTTAGGAGTGAAAGTGGTTACAAAAATGTTCCTACATGGTGGTGGATGTTTTACTTTTAAGTATAGAGGTAAAGATTGAAGATGCATAGGAGAGAAGGGGATTTATGAGTATGATTCTGGAAGAAAGAGGAGGGGAGAGATTAAAGGTGAGGGTTAGGACATAGCTCTACCAAACAAAACTATAGGTGGTCTGGTAGGAAGGATGGAGTTGATGAGGACACCATGAGGTTCAAGATAATAGAAGAATGGAGTTGAAAGAGCTGAAGATCACCTCAATATAAAAGACACAGGACATGAATTCATCATCTGAGGGCATTAGAGAAGAAACAGGGTAGTGTGTGAAGTTTGGAGCTTAGTAGAGAGGGAGCCAGCCTTGGAACCAGAAAGTCCTTAGTTCACATTTTTACTTCTGAAACATAGGAGGTATCCAAATCACCTAAGCTTTTAGTTTTCTTTTCAATTCCCAAACTACAATTTGCAGAGGAGTTTCTGATGCGAACTGCCCAAAAGCCTTTTCTTAGTTGTGTCTGATTGACTAATTTTGATGAAGACATTGGTCCAGTCCTTAACCCATATTGATAGCATAGCAAATGACAAAGAGTCATCTACATTCCAATGAATTTGGTTTCCTTTTCTGTTTCTTATAGAAGATATTCCATCCTTTAACTTTGGATTTTCACTGACTCTCCCACGTAACTGGATTTCTTCCCTACTCACCTCCTGGTTTCCTTTAAATCACAGTTAAAATCCCACCTTCTGCAAGAAACCTTTCCTCCTTAATATTAGTATCTTCCATCTTGATAATTTCCAATTTCCTCTGCATATAGAGTGTACATAATTATTTACATGTTGTCCCTCCCTTTAGATTGGAGAACTGTTGGATTATAGGAGAGTCCTTTACCTTTCTCTACATCACCAGTGCTTAGCATGGTGCCTGGAACATAACAGGTTCAAATACTTGTTGATCAAGTAGAAAAGACTTCATCATCCTTGTATCAGGGAGAATTATCTTCTTTCTACTAAACACAAATGGGCATATGCACGGTAGCTAAATGTTGTAAGTGAATCAGTATGGAACCAGTATAAAGCATTCTTTCTCTTGTCCTCCCTCACTGTTTGAATTTAATTTAATGGGATCAAGCACTTTTAAAATGAGCCTTTGAACTTGAACTCATTTTAAAGATAAAGTCAAGGCTTAGAGAGAGGAAGTGATGTGCCCCTGAACACTGATATTACTTGCCCAGAGTTCCTTTCCCATAATAGGGACTTTAATAAATGTTGATTGGTGAGTTGAGTTGAGTCATGAAGTTTGTCAGGCTCTTATTTTCAGTCATTTTAAAGTGACCCTGTGGCATGTTTCCCTTCACTGTAAAGGTTTTAAACAAGAATTTATATACATATTATGTTTGCCAAATAAGATTGTCTTTTATTAAGAAATGAACAATTATGTTAAAGAGCTTTGGAAGTACACCATGACCTAGATGGGTGGAAATCTAAATAAAGCAAAATCTAACAGAAATAACTGGGCTCTTGTAAAACATCACTTTTGGTGCTCCAGTTTACCCATATTCCTTTCTGTTTCATGTTAGATATCAGTTTACCCACTTAATAGCTACTAGTGATTCAGTGCTAAAACATTTATATGGCTATAGGTAGTTGACACTACCAGAAGAGTAATTTCTTTTAATTAGAGGTTGTATTACAATACTATTGTATTATGGAGAGAGGAATTTCTTTTCATGGGGTCTAGGGCTTGTGAATTTTTGGTCAACTTCCCAGAAAATCAGGGGTTTCTTTCATCTTGTCTGTTGATTCTGGCTAGGGAAGATAATGTACTAAATGGACTTTTTGAATGCCAGAAGTGGAAAGAATCTAATCCAAGCCTATCATCTTTTAGATCATAGGATCATAGCCTAGGCTTGGAAGGGATATCAGAGACAATCTAGTTTTAACCCAGATTCTCATTTTTTAGTTTAAGAAACTGAGGCCCAGGAAGCAGCTAGCTGGTGCAGTGAATAGAACACTGGCCCTGGAGTCAGGAGGACCTGAGTACAAATCTGGCCTCAGACACTTAACATTTACTAGCTGTGTGACCTTGGACAAGTCACTTAACCCTAATTGCCTTGCCTTCCTCCCTCCAAAAAGTAAAAAAAAAAAACAAACAAAAAAAGAAACTGAAACCCAGAAGTGAAATGACTTGGCTATTATCACACAGTCCTTGGCAGAATGGTGGCTCAGTCTTCGGTCTCTTGTTGCCCATTTCAATGTTCTTTCCACACATCTTCTCAGACACTGAAATTAAAATGTGGGCAGGCAGAGTCATGCTGGGTCAAGTCTAAGTCCTGAGATATGTGATCAGTAGAAGCTGTATTTTAATTTGTGAAGAAGTCAAACATGGCGACATCAGCATAAGGATTTGGGGATGAAGATGGACCATTTGATGTAACTTATTACCTTCATGAAATATTATATAAAGGTTTAGTACTTCAATGTTTAAGATGCTTTTTATTATTCCTTAATTCTGTCTTTAGGGCAAGTTAAAATTAGTATTTACTGGAAATCTCAGTTTAAAAAAATTTTAAATCTAAAACATCTTCCCAAATGCCTTACTTTCAGAAATATACTTCCACAGTATAAATATTTGGTTTATCACAGAATCATAAGTATAGAATTTGAGACTTGGAAGGGCTCTTAGAAAGAATCTTTTCTAAATCATACCTGATAAAAGAAGTCCTCTACAACATACAGAACATTTATTCACGTTCTGAAAGAATTTGAACAATTCTATTTATTAGGAAGATCTGTTATCCATCAGGCCTACATTTGCCTGTTTGCAACTTAATGCCTTCGATTGTCAATCAGAACAAATTTCATTCCTTTTTCACATGAACATCTTTCAAAAACTTGTACATAGCTAAATTCTTCTGTCTTAAACATTTTTTAATCTTTAAATAATCTACATGAGATATGACCCCAAGCCCTTTTATCACCATGTTTGCCGATGCTCTCCATATTTTTAGTGTCCTTCCTAAAACAGGGCACCCAGAAGTGATTACAATATTCCACATATGAACTGGTCAAGGCAGGTTATATAAAGGTTGATTGCTGCTTTTTCTTGGATGCTGTGTCTCTTAATTCAGCCCCACATTGCTGTAACTACTTTGACTGCTATGTCACTTGAAGCTGTGTTGAAATGTTCAGAGAATAGATATCAAGCATATTTTTGTATCATTTATTCTTACTTTGAAGGGTCTATGAATCCAATTTCATGTGACTCGTTGGGGTCCAGCATGCTGTCAAACAGACAATTCCTTATTAAGTCACTTTTGATTGTCATAGCCATGAACATTTACATTGGTATAAAATAATCCATACTTACGCACCCATAATATATACATACACACGTGTGCATTGATACATTTTTGCACACACACATGTGCTCATATCTATGTGTATTTAAGCATATATGTATAGATACATTTTATTTATATACATATACCGAGACAGACACAGACAGAAAGACAGAGACACATACACATACATACTATTATCCCTGACTCTCTTTTGACTCTAAGATGCAATAAAAATTACTCTATTTATATTTGCAAGTCCTTCACTCCAATCTATCTTTCAAGTTACAATGACCTTTATTGACCTTCCTATACATTTTGATCCAGGCAAACTGGACTCCTCTCTGTTCCTCATATGTAATATTTCATCTGCCATGTCCTCATCTTTGCAATGACTGCCCCGCATACCTGAATGCACCCCCTTCTTTCCTCTGCCTAGTAGAGTCCCTCTGCTCCTTTAAGATGCAGCTCAAACATCGTCTTGTGAATGATGTCTTTCCTTAATGTCCCAAGTCCAAGTCTCTTTCTCAAACTATCTTGTGTATCTGTGGTGTATGAAGTATTCAGACAGGACTAGCACCACTGGTGTGAAGGTTTGCTAAGCCCTGTTCAGAGCTACTCATCTACCTTTGTTGTCCATCTAGCACTCAGCTGTCATCTGTGTTGCCTGTACTCTAGTAAAACTGTCTCTGTAGATTGGCTAAATCAGGTTGAGGGTAACTGAAGTATGTCAAGTTCATCAATTAGTTAGAGGGATGTCTACCCCAGGCATACAAAGACTTCCCCTTTTTTAATGGGTGGATGAGAAGAATTTGTTTCAATAGTCACGTAGGAAGCTGAAGCAGGTACTGTGGGCACTTAGGGTTTGGTCAGACATGGAAGACACCAAGGTCATCCACTGCATGCCAAGCCATTGCCAGTTGTCTTGACTTTTGTCCTTGACCTCAATGACTCTGGAAGAGAAAGTGAGGCTGCTGGATTTGTGCAACTCTTCCTCACTTAAATATAATTCACAGGAGAGTCAAAACACCCCATTCAGTCATTGGTCCTCTTTGAAAATAAAGGATGAAAAACAATTTCACTACTCTGCATATATTTATATTTATTCACTTCATATGCATGCTGTCTATATTCATACATGCATCTGTCTCTCCAATTAGAATGTAGAGTAGGGATTGTTTAATTCTTTGTACCCTTTTCTAGTGCTTAGAATCAGTCCCTAGCACATAACATTGCTTAATGAAAACTTATTGAGGCACTGAATTCATAATTGATTGTTATATCCTGAGAACGTAGGAAAAATGGGCATTATTAACTATTTGAATGAACAATGCAATACAATTTTTAAAATGGCTTCTGATAAAAGGAGCCAACCCACCAATGTTCATCATTCATTTTTGTCTTAGTCACTGATATCTATTTAGGAAATAGGAAATTCCTGGGTAAATATCATATAGAAATCACAATAGTTTCCTCAATTGTAAAATAATAGGTTTGGGCTAGAAAGTTCTATTTTTTTGGAGGGGGTAAGGCAGGGCAATTGGAGTTAAGTGACTTGCCCAAGGTCCCATGGCTAGTAAGTGTTAAGTGTCTGAAGCTGGATTTGAACTCAGGTCCTCCTGCCTCCAGGGCCAGTGATCTATTCACTGTGCCACCTAGCCACTATTAGATTTTTAAAGCTGCCATCTAGTTCTACCATTCTATGATTTTATGACTCATATTCTCCCTACTTTTTTTTTTCTATATCCTATTTAGAACTTACATGGGGTATACAAAACCCATTGTTAAGGGCCTTGGGGTAGGCAGGCCTGATTCAGGTCTATAAATTTAAAGAAACAAACTAAACTAAAAAAACAAAAACTAAATTCATCATTACATTGTTGAGCTCTGCAGAAATATAAGGCTTTAATGTTTTCTTTTTAAAAATTTTCTCCTGTATGTAATGAGTATGTGTCACATTCACAGTTCTCTCAAATAACACCCCAAACAGTGAATGTATGAGGAAGGAAATGCAGAGTGCCAAAGTCAGCTTCCCTTCAGTCATGTGGCCAGTTTCCCTCATTTACATTTTTTACTTTACAAAACCTTCCCTGCTCGAGGCCCAGAAAAAAAAAAAAAAACCACAGCAATAAGGTATGTCAGCAATAAAACGTTAGCTAGATAGAGTGCCTTTCCTCTTACGACACTTTTATGTACTCTGAGCTAGTTGGAGAATAAATTACTCAGTGTAGGAAACTGCACCAAGACCCAGGTTCTATAACACAGAAATAACAGTAGCTAACTTTTGGAGTTTGTCCTTAGAGTCTTTCAGGGTATTCTAGTGACAGAAAATGGGAGTCACTGGTGGTCATGGGAGTCATGGGACAGAAAATGGGAGTCACCTTAAAGATCATAAAATAATCAATCTAAAGATGCAACAGACCTCAGAGGTTATAGGCTCATCACTTTAGAGTTTGAGGACACCTTAGAAGCCATTGAGCCTAAGCCCTTCTGTTTACAGATGAGGAAACTGAGTTCCCAAAAACTTCATTGGATAATAAATTTCAAGTTGGAAAGCTTACAGGAGGTCATTTAATCCAACTCCCACATTTTACAGATGAGAACATAACAATTTGGTTCAGGTCACCCAGGTAGTCAACAAGTCAAGTCAACAAGCATTTATTCAGTACTTAATAGGTGTAAGACAATGTGCTGAGTCCTGAGGATATAAACAAGGGCGTAAAGATAGTCCCTGACCTTAAAGAACTTATATTCCAAAGGGACAATATAACCCAGACACATAAAAAGGAGTCGGGAGCGAAAGGGTAGCAAAGTCCAGAGAATGAAATAAGACTGGTCTTGGCCCTTCTTCAGGGGTTGTTTGGTGGTGAAAAACCTCACCAACTGGAGACAGGAATATGTAGGGGAAAGGCAGATGAAATATGTTGACAAAATCTAGACAAAATAGCAACTAGCAAAAGCTAGTATTTAAACCTAGATGCCCTCACCCAGACTTACCTGCTCTTTCCACATTGCCACATGTTTAAATCAATTGCCTTAGGTCATAGGGATGGTAAGTGACAAAGTCAAGATTCAAACCCAGGTCCTCTGACTTCAAAACTATTATCCCCTTGAGGCCACACATAACCTACTAGGTCCTCAAGTATGGTCCTTTGATTGAATCCAAACTTCACAGAACAAATCCTCTTAATAAAAAGATTTGTTTAATGAAGTGAAATATGGATTCAGTCAAAGGGGCACACTTGAGGACCTAGAGGGCCACATGTGCCCTGGAGGTTGCCAGTTCCCCACCCCTGTACTTCAATAATCTGGGTAATCCTCCCTCATTGTACCAATTTGGGAACTGAGGGGCAGATAGTGAAAGTGGCTTTTCCAGCCTGTAAGTAAGAAATGGGAATCTGAATGCTGCTTGTCTTGCTATAAGTCCAAAGTCTTTTCCACTACACTGTGCTGCAAATTGATATTTTGTTTGAGTCATGGCTGACTTCTCACCAATGCTTACTACATTCTGGTAGTAGTGCCTCTACTATCAAAGACAGAAGGATCAGGGAACCAAAACTACATGTGACTTAAGAGGCCATTTATCTAACCCAAACCTCTCTTTTGTTTTGGAGGGGGGAAGGCAGGGCAATTGGGGTTAAGTGACTTGCCCAAGGTCACATGGCTAGTGAGTGTTAAGTCTCTGAATCCAAATTTGAACTCATGTCCTCTTGACTCCAGGGATGGTGCTCTATTCAATGTGCCACCTAACCACCCCCAAACCCCTCTTCTAACAGATCAGGAAGCTAAGGCCAAGGGAAGGTAACTGACCTGTCAAATACCACCACTCAGCCAGCATGGTACAGTGGATAGAAATATCCTTCAAGTCAGAAAGAGCTAGGATCAGGTTCAACCTCTGAAAAATACTGGCCTTTGTTTGAGGTATTTAAATTCAATAAACCCACAGATGATTGCATTTAGAGTTGGAACAGATTTTAGTATAATCCTCTCATTTTATGGATGGAAAAGCTGAAGCCTAGATAGATGCAATGATTTAGCCAAAGTTACTTAGACAATAAGCTGAAAAGCCAGGATTGAATATCCAATGTCAACCAAGATGATTTGTTTTTTTTTTCCTAATTCTCCCTGGTCTCATTGGCTCCTTCTATCTGGAGCCCTCTTTTACTTCAATCCTTAGACCAGTAATCAGAAAATGTAGTGTGATACAGCAGGGAGAGCACTAGGTTTAGTTTTTGGAAAATCTAAACTCTACTTTTCACACTTAATTTGGTTCCCTGGTCTAGCCATTTTACTTGTGTGAATATCCCAAGTAACTGCACAGGATTAGTCCATAACATCATACATAGGTTAGAATCTGTGTCACTGGATGGAGGTTTTTGCCCACACTACTGAAGTTTCAGTTTCTGTATGTATTTATCTATCTACAAGACACTACAGTAGCCCTTGAGATCATGAAGACAAGAGGACACAATTGATGATGTCAAGGAGCTCATAATTGCAGTGTCTCCACTTTGATATTGGATTGAGTTTTGGATTTAGAGTAAAGACAATCTGCATCTGAATCTTGCTTCAGAAACATTAGTTCTGTAACCCTGGGCAAGTCACTTAAAATATTTTGGGCCTATGGTCTCTCAGCTGTAAAATAAGAGGGTTGTAATCAGTGACAGCTATGTCTATGATCATATGATACTTCCAATGTCCTGCCTTGTCCTTCTCTGAGAAAATGTCTCTGTCTGTTTTTCTGTCTCTCTGTCTTTGTCTCTGCCTCTCTCTGTCTCTATCTCTCATTTTCTATCTGTCTGTCTGTCTCTGTTTCTCTCTCTACTTGAGTTTGGGGAGAGAGTAGTTCTAGGGCTCAGGTAGTGATGTGTTATGGGCCAGAAGGTGGTGAGAATCAGACTAAAAAAAAAGCCACAAGAGCAGGTTGAATTAAAGAAGACAACTCATTTTCCATTATTGATGTTCTGCATACATTTTTATCTCTTTGCATATTTCTTGGGATCCATTTTATGGGCACAGCAAAATTCTCCATCATAAGCATTTCTGTGAAAATTGACAGAGCAACTTGGAAGCCAGAAAAGTTCGCATGGTCGTATGCTGTCCAAGACAGCTATGATGTCCAGAGTGAAGGAGGTGACAGCATTGTTATAGACTGCCTGTGCAAGACCACATATAAAGGACTGTATTCAATTCAGTTCTGGGCACAATTCTTAGGAAGAACATAGATAAAGTGGAGATTATCCAAAAGAAGACAACCAGGATGGTGAACAACTTAGAAACCTTGTAATTTGATGATTGCTTGAATGAAAAAGGGATATTTCAACTAAAGAAGGATGGTAGGAAAACATGGCTGCCTTGAAGTACTTGAATAGGTACAAAAGATACACACACTTCATATAGATTCATCATTTTATATATACACACATATATCTATATGTATATATAAACGCATCTATATATACATATATGTATATACACACACATACACACATATATGACTTCTTGGTCTCAGAGATTATAAGGAACAATGAGTAGAAATGGCAGATAGATTTCTACATGATTTAAAAGAAAGCACAAACACTCTATAACCTCATAATTAGAGTTGTTCCAATGAATAATAGATTTGGAGCTAGAAATATTTTCCAGATGTGGCTTTTGACCCTTTTTGTACAGAGAGAGAAACTAAGGCCCAAGAGTTTGAATTTAGTGACAGAGCTGAAATTTGAATCAAGGCTTTCCGAGCTCCAAATCCAGTTTACTTCCCACAACCCTACCCTGCCTCCAGGGGAAAAGGAGGTAGTTAATTGACTTTCCTAGAGTTCCTTAGTGAAAATCAGATAGCCACTTGTTGGGGATGATTTAAAGCAGTTCTTGATTTTCTGTCTCTCACTCTGTCTCCCTCCCTCTCCCTCCTTTCCTCCTTCCCCCCCCCCCTTCCATCTTGGGCCCCTTTGGCACTTTGGTGAAATTTATACTGTAGAACCTTCCCATAATAGTATTTTTAAAACACAAAATAAAATACATAGTATTACAAAGAAAATAAGTTATATTGAAATGCAGTGATGAAACCATTTTAAATAGCTCATGGGTTCCAGGTTAAGAACCACTAATTTAAAGGGATTTCTGTTCAAATACTGTTTGGACTGGATGACCCACTGATGTCCCTTCTAACACTAAGAATCTCTCTCTATTCACAGCATTATCATAGATTTATGTGCAGTGCAGGCTGGGATTTTTTTTTTCTTTTTTTGGTGACTATGAAATAACCCACTCTTGAAAAATGTACTACTTATCCTAATCCAGGTCATTGCAGGGGTAATGTTGGGATAGGATAGAAGTCAAAATAAATCTACTGATTGTTCAGAAGTCAGTGCTGGGGAGTGTTAAGGACAAATGAAAGGAGTCAGAAGACCCCAGTTTCCTTCTCTGTAAAATGAAAGGGTTAACCATTCATTCATATGAGTCTTCCCAGTTTTCTTTGAATTCTTCATGTTTGCCATTTCTCTTTTTTTAAGTGGGCAAATAAGTTAGCAAACATTTGTTTAAAAGAACAATAACAACAAATTCAAACTGATTTGTGTGGGTGAATACAACCTTTGACTCACTGCAGGTACCAGGTGAAGGGCTTCAGATTTTCAAAGCAAGATGAAATGTTAATCTCTATGTTGAGAGTGAGACAGAGAGCTTGGATGGGGAGAATGGAGGCCCAATTAATTATCTCTGAGTCATATTTGAAAAGGATTAATTCATGGGTGGAAAACAACAATCATGATTTTCTGAAAAGATATGAACAAGGAACACATTGGAATTGGAAATTGGCGAAGCCAAAAGAAGCTTTAATAAGTGTAATTAGAAG
Source organism: Petaurus breviceps papuanus (assembly GCF_028583685.1). Lineage (NCBI taxonomy): Eukaryota > Metazoa > Chordata > Mammalia > Diprotodontia > Petauridae > Petaurus > Petaurus breviceps. Next base: position 27,086,821 of record NW_027185804.1, read on the forward strand.
GAAGGAGAGGCATCAGCAGATGCTGTGCTAACAGAATTCCAACCAGTCCAATTATCTGGTGGCACTTTACACCTGTAAGCAAATTAGATGGCTGGTTGCAGGAGCTTTGGAAAGCTGTGTTGGGAGAATTCATCATTGCATTTGGCTTTTCTGGGACAAGAATCAGGAGTGGGAAGCTGACACCACAATTATGGGGAATCCTTTTTTTGTGTTAATTATGTATAGTATTTCATAACAGAAAATAATTAATAACTCATTAACACCAGGTGTTGGGAAGCTTAACTGCTAACTGGGGCAGGGAGGGATCAATCGTAGGGTAGTCCTAAGTATAATGGCTGTCAGTTTCCTTCAGATTTTCTTCATCTTTATTTTTTGATAAGCTTCCATACAAAGTCATCTCTCCTATCCAAGAGCTCTTCCTATGGAAATTTGCCTCACTTTTTCTGTCCCAATTCAAGTAAAAATTGCTCTCCAGAGTTTTCTTCATTCCCCAAACTCTCATAGATGCCTGGCCCTTCTGGGACATCAAATCACATTTTGAAGGTAATTCATTTTGAGGGCATCCAAAAAACAGTGGAATGTTTTCTGGTGGATATAAGCAGGCTGCACTACATTATTAAGGAAGAAATAAATAAGGGAAGTGGCTTCCATGGCAATAGAATCACAGCTTTATAATTGAAAAGGACCCTAGAGACCACCTGCACCAGATAGTCCTAACATGAGGGGGGCGGGGAATGAAAATGGCTTGTAATACATTTTGATAATTGTTTTTTTTCAATATAATTGGTTTCTTTTGTGCTTTAATTCTGTTTTTTTCCTGTGCTTTAATTTTTTTTTTTGTGCTTTAATTCTGCTGAAGCCTAATACATAGGCTTCAGCAGAATGCCAAAAGGGTCTATGTTGCAACAACAACAAAAATTCAGAATCTATGCTGTGGTCCAAGTCTCTCATTTTACAGATAACAGAATGGAGCCCCCTAGAGGGTAAGTCATATGTTTAAGGTCATATAACAAAAAATCTCAGAGACTGGATTTAAGCTAAGGTCCTCCAACTCCAAATCTTCCATACTTTCCACTGAATTAAGATGCTCTGCTCTCACGGGAGCTATTTAGTCCAACTGATTCCTGAATCCAAATTCCATGTATGATTTATCTGTAGGGAGGCCGAGTCGTCTTTGTGAAGAGGTCCATTTGGGGGGATCAATGATATTCCAAGGCAGCTCATTGTCATTTTATATTATAACTCTTTGCAATCTTGGTTGTTTCTTTCCTTTTTTTTAACCTCTGGCCTATATCTTCATTGTGTCATTGTCTCCACTTTGCTCCTAGTTCTTTTCTCAAGGACCAAGCAAAACTAAACTACTCCCCATCTGCCTGACAGCAGCCAATGTGGTTCCACCTAAGTCTTCTCTTCCCCCGGCTAAACAGTCCCTTCAACTGAACCCCCAAAGTCTTGAACAAGGGCCTTTTGCTATCTGATTTTCTTCTTCTGGAAACTAGTTTTATCCTCTTTGTTCATGCTATTGGTTATTTATCCTGGATTTTTGCCTCTGGCAAAACATTCCTAACTCTGTGCTTCAAATAATAAATTGGCTTTCTCTCCACAAAGTGGAGTTCTTTAACAGCCTTTCACTGTCCCACACCTGATTGTTTATGTTCCCCTCATTATGGGATGTATTGATTACATTTCTTACAGGCTATCAAACTATGAATGGGTTTCCTTTGGCAAATGAAAAATGACTCTGCTTGGAGGATAGTTAATGATGTGCAGTAAATGAAATCTCTTTTCTTTCTCTCCCTTATGAAATGTAGCTACCCTGATTTTTTTTTTAATTTTGCCTGCATAGAAGCATACTTGATGTGTAATCAAAGCTCATCAGGAATTCTACATGATATCCTGAAAAAGTCATAGAGTTAGAAAACTGACTTAAATGAACAGCTTGATGCATTGACTAAACATCATCATCCTTTGTATTTCTTTGATTCTTACAGTGTGTTTGGACTTAAGAGTGACTAAGATCTGTGGTCTGATCCTTCCTCCATTACTAACTAGCTCCATGACTCTGGGTAAGTCAATTAACCACTGTACTTCTTCATCAGTTAGTAGTATTTACCTCCCAAGGTTATTGTGATACTCAAATGAGATACCAGAAGTCAAGCACTTAGCAAATGTTAAAGTGTTAGGTGAATATTGGCTATTCTTATTGCTCTAAAACATTTTACATATGCTATGTCTTCTGAGACCCACAGAAACTGAGTTTGTGTGGCACAATAATTTGGATCTCCTTTTTGCAGATGAGGAAATTGAGGTGACTTACCCAGGGTCTCACAGCTAGAAAGAGGCAGAGCTAATTTTTGAACCTCTTATCATTACATGTCCTGTCCATTACATACTGCATATCACTTCTTTTATCTTATGAATAAATCCCTGGTACTGTTTAAGGAATAAGTAGACACAGACTTTTTCATGATGCCTTCTGCCTTTTTATTTTTTTGCATGTAATCTGCGATTTCACAGCTGTAGAGTTTTTCATGTTGTGGAAACTCCCTCCAGTGAAGCAGATTGGCAGTTCTTCATTAATTTACAGTCTTAGAGATTTCCCTGGGAGCATTGAGTGGTATGGTTGCTGTCCAAAGTAACTCTGTCAGAAGCAGGACATCAGCTCTGGTCTTAATGACTTTATGACTGGAGCTTTATCAAAAATATCTCATAGTCTCTCACCTTGTACTCAGTACATTGACATTAATTTGACCATTTCTTCCCCTAACACCATGTCTTTCCATCACCAATGAATTAGCACTTTCTCTTTTAGTGCTTATCCTTCTTCTTTCCTTTAAGAATCACCCAGGCACCCCCTTATACTTCCATTGTTCCATAGGTTTGGGGCAGGATGGAGCTTCCTGGAGCTGAGAGCATAAGAACTCATATATCTAGCTGGTCAGAAAACCTGCCTCTAAGTTATGAGCATATTACATGCAATCGCACTTTTGCCTTGCATTCCAGTTCCTAACATAGTGTGTAGGACATGGTAGGGATTTAATTGATGCTTGTTTATTGATTGATTAATTGGTATTATAATAGTCCACTGTACTTATATACCTCTCCAAAAATTTCTTGTTTTTCAGAGACTAAGTATAAGGAATAGTATACTTTCCTCTGACCTGTGGTAGCTCCCTCATCATTCTGTGTGAGGCAGTAAATTCCTCCTCAAGCTTCCATATATAGAGGACTTAAAACTTTCCAGGTAACTGTCCTTTTGCCATCAGTATCTGTGCTTAGTTTCCACACCACATAACATTATGGCCTCAATCATCCCTTGGTGGCTTCCCTTTCCTCACTTTTCAGCTTCTTTTTCTATATTGTCTACTCCCATTAGAATGTAAACTCCTTGAAGGTAGATTTTTTTTTTCTTTTCCTAATATGTAACCTAAGTGCTTAGCACAGTTCCTAGAATACAGTAGACACTTAATAAATGTTTACCTAATTGAATAGGTAACTCTGCAGAGCTATTGACAGAGTAGATGTCAATCTGTTTTGGTAGAAGAAGTTTCCTATGTAAATGAAATCACCACTCCCCATAATGTATCATTTTGTATAACTCTCCCTTTCTCCATCCTCTTGTTCAAGGTAATTGAACCTTCTGTGTACATGCTGGGTAGACTAGACTTACAATGCAGTTAACCCAGCCAGTCAAAATGTTTTTGAATTAATGGCCGTTCTCTTCTCTTCTTTCTACACTCATTTTTGGTTAAATCATCAGCCACTATGAGTTCAGATCATGGTGTCTGTGTGGGATGATTTCTGAAACAACATATTTAATCCTTATTTCTCTCCTAAGATATAGCAGCACATCATTTGAATCATCATATCCATTGTTACATAATGTAATCAGCCCCATGATCCCTTGTGGCATCATCATTAATAGCTGACGTTTTCTGGTTATTTGAATAAGATCTGGAGTCCCCTCTGCATTTAGTCTTTCCTCTTTTCTCTCCCTCTTCTTCTAGTTCTCTCCCAGTCACTATGAGTTCAAATAATGGTCTCTAATTGGATGATTTCCAAGATTAAAAGATTTTAAGAACAAAAAGGTATCAGGCAGTAGAAACCCTTCAACTAGCCCATTATTGCTATTATTGAATAGATTTCAGAATGTAGGAGACTCAACACATGCTCTAAGAGCTAAGGTGACCTTCTCTTCTGTTCCTTGGTCTGTAGTTTCAATAACAAAACCTGTAGGCTTTATGATCTCAAAATTAACCTGTTCAAAACATATTACATATTACTCCTCAGCCTGCCTTCTCTGGTCACCTTCTAATTCTCTCTTTCCGTTGAGGGCCACACTGAGTTCTTTCTAGTACCCTGGTACAGAGTCTTGGAGGCTTCACTCTCTTATTTTCCAACTGGGAGATTTTATGATTCTATAATATTAACCACCACAGTATATCAAAATCAGTTCTGCCCTTGACAATAATCAGTGTAAAAGGCTGTACACTCTTCCTACAGATACTATCCTGACTCCAGACTTATCTGGAACTCATCTTTGGGGATTGCTTTCTGAGCCACCTACGAAAATCAGTTTCATTGCTTCAGGGTCACAGCTCAGACCTGAGTCAAGGAGAGAACATTTTTTTCTCATTAAAGTTCTCATGTCACTGCATTACTACTTAAATAGCAATTTGAAAATGAATGAGTCATCCTTTTGCCATTAAAAACACACAAAAAATGATGATAAAAGGCATAAGCCAAGTAATGAGTGGCCAGAGGGGGAACTTACCTCTTTTCACCTTGGTTTGTTACATCTTCTCTTTATCTAAAACACTGATATGCTTGCTGATCATTATCTTTGTTTTAGGTCTGCTAGGATATGCTGGGAATACTGAGTCATTTCTATGTTTAAAGTTTATTTGAAAAAGTTTCCTTTTAAAATGTTACTTTTTTATATAAATATATACAAATGTGCACATGCAGGCATATGTATTCATATGTGTGTATGTACACACAGTATGCATATTAATACACATGTGTACATATACACATGTGGGTATTCATATATACACATACATATATATATATATATGCATATGTATATGCTTTTAACATAAGGCAATGGATAAAGTGTTAGATACGAAGGTAGGTGATTAAAATCCTGCCTCTGGCATTACCATTTTTATCCCTTATTTTGATGAAAAGTTTATGTGAGTCACTGTGTAGGGTAATATTGTTATTGTTATTATTATTAGTATTATTATTTACCTTTTGGAGGGGGAGGGCAGGGCAATTGGGGTTAAGTGATTCGCCCAAGGTCACACAGCTTGTAAGTGTTAAGTATCTGAGATCAGATTTGAACTCAGGTCTCCTGACTCCAGGGCTGATGCTCTATTCACTGCACCACCTAGTCACCTTGGGTATAATTACTATAATTATATATAATATATATATAATATAATATATTAAATATATCTTCTTTATTTAATTTGTCTCAAGTGATTTCATCAGCCTTTCTCTCTCTCTCTCTCTCTCTGTGTCTATCTCTGTGTCTCTCTATCTCTCTCTCTCTGTCTCTGTCTGTCTCTGTCTCTGTCTGTCTCTGTCTCTCTGTCTCTCTCTCTCTCTCTCTCTCTCTGTCTCTCTGTCTCTCTCTCTCTCTCTGTGTCTCTCTCTGTGTCTCTCT
>NW_027185804.1:27092591-27123383 GCF_028583685.1 Petaurus breviceps papuanus
TCTCTCTCTCTCTGTCTCTCTGTCTCTCTCTGTCTCTCTGTCTCTCTGTCTCTCTCTGTATAATGGTCCATCAAGGATAAGTAGTGTTCACTCATATGCTTCTTTTATTTTAAGGAAGATAATGAAAGAATGAATGTAATAAGTATTCCTATAATGCCTAATGTGTGCCAGGTGCTTGTGTTTTACAAATATTATTTCTTTTTATCGATTCAAGATAGGTGCCATGATCATACTCATTTTACAGTTGAAGAAACTAAAGCAAGCAGAGGTTAAGTGTCATAATTATGTTGACATAATTAGAAATTGTCTGAGGTTGTACTTGAACTCAAACAGGTCTTCTGATCCCCAGGCCCAGAATTCTAGCACTGTGCCACCGGTGGCATCTAACTGTCAATTAAAAATTGGGACTACCATATCAATAACTTATTTAGAAAAATCCAAATATGTAGAAAGAGATTTATCTCTAAGTTCTGATTTATTTATTTTTCAGGTTGCAACACATGTGATATAAAGATATGCAGGGGGCTCTCATGTTTCAGAAGAATTTTAGAATTTTTAAAAATTCCTTCAAATATTTTTATATAATTCACAAACTATATTCTCTTTAACTCACTTTCCATTCTGTGCCTACATAATAAAATTCAATTTCAAAAAAGAGGAAAAAAGTAATCTGCAAAAGCTTGCCTCTTTCCTTCTAATGTATTTATCAAGGATACACTTATTGTGTACATGAACCATTTTCAAAGTCTTGATAGAGATAAGAAAGTAGACATATGAATTTGTTACATTCTAAATCATCAAGTAAAAGTTAAAAAAATACTTCAGTATTCTCCCCTCCATCCTTTTAGCATATTTCCTTTATAAAAATAATCTTAAAATTGATCCTTATACATTTTTAAAATTATGGTGTCAGGGTGACTTTCTTCATCATCATCATCATCATCATCATCATCATCTTCTTCTTCTTCTTCTTCTTCTTCTTCTTCTTCTTCTTCTTCTTCTCTTTCTTCTTCTTCTCTTTTTCTAACTGCACACCCTCCTTCCTTTTACATTTGCTCCCTTAATTTTTTTGTCCATATAAATTAAGAAAAACAAATAAAATTAACATTTCCATATATAAAACAGAACAGAAAAGTATTATGTCACATGCTATTATAAATTTTCACTACCTATTGCTTACTTCTCCCTCCAAGTATATAATATATTTATTATGCTTTTTTCAAAGATGTCCCACTTATCTGTGTTTCATACTTGACATGCTTTCTATTCTTATCATTATTGAAACATGTCAATGACCCTCTATTCCTATTGATATTTCCTCCTTCAGTTTGGTAATTTCTTTTACTAGCCTCAGTGCTCCCATATCTCCTCCTCTATCAACTGAATTAAAGAAAAATAAAATCCTCTCGTGGAAATGGATTTTTTCCAGTCAGGTCCTGCTTCAGATCAAGTACAGATATTCTTTCTGAAGTACATCTCAAATTTTTCACTTCAATTTTGTCTTTCTATATTCTAACAATTAAAATATATAAAATTGAAATAGACTATTACATCAATAATACTAATATAAAATCTATATAATGCACCATAAAACATTTTGCAAATGCTATCTCATTTGAGTCTCTCACCAATATTTTGAGGTAGATTTATGGTCGGATATTATAATGGCCAGTGGAGGAAAAAAAATTGAAGCTCTAAGTTTGACCTATTTGCCTCTGGTCATATAGAATATGAATCAGATGTAAGATTTGAAATAAGATCTTTTTTGAACCCAAATCCAACACTCTGAACCCATGACATCCACCTCCTAAGTCCTAACTTCTCTATCAGTTGAGATTTTCAAGATAAACTTAGATCACAATCCTAGATAATCAACATGCATAGAGGATTTTTACATTAATCTAGAGATTGAACCAGACAGTCTGTAAGGTTACCGTATATCACTGCATAATCATGACAGATTTTTATGCCAAATTTTTTTTTCAAAAAGGTGAGGTGTGACCATTATGTGAAGCTTTAAACATTGTGTCAGTATTGCTTTAAAACCTTTTATTACTAAACTAAATGACTAGCAGACAAATTGTACATTTTCGCTAGTGTGGGAAGATGCAAATCTTACCATATCATGTGATTTACTCAAGGCAGCTTTGCCTGGCTCCCCTCTCCCCTTGAGCCCATGGCTCATCACTGGGATGAGTAACAATGCTATTAGTATTGTATTACTCTAAACAAATCACACAAGTCAAATTTGGAAATATACTGACAATGAAGTTGTGCTAAGAATTCTAGTCTTCCAACTTGCAATGTGCAAGAGATAAATGTGTATCCACATGCCACTGGTAAATACATTGCCACTCTGTTTACCTTTTAAGGAGCATTATGAACAGAATTATACTGTGCAATGATTATGCAATGTATAGTTATTAACTAATTTTTGTACTAAAAAACCAGGGTGCAATGAATAGCAGTAGTGACGATTATATGGTGAGATATGGTATTAACAGCTTGAAAATTTTATTCGATGAGAAAATATAGATCGTAAGTCTTAGAGCTTTCTTGAATTTATGGTTTGTGTTTCTTTCCATTTCAAGTGTATTTGGAAACATTAGCAACAACATTTAGTCAGCTAATCCATTATTTCTCTAAGAAAACAAATAACAACAATCACATATGGGAAACAATTAAGAGAAAAAAAATTCAGGATTATCAAACTAAGCTGAAAAGTCCTACCTTCCTTTTCTAGATAGTTAAACAACACTGTCAAAATGCTTGTGGGATACTGTGCACTGTGCCAGGATCCATGGAGTCCTTTAAGTTCCAACTGGAACTTTGCTCAATGAACAGAATCAACCAGTATTTCTCTGCTTTTTGGTAAAACTCCTATTCAAACATGAGTAGCTTCAGAATAACCTAGATAAATTGACACCATCAGTCCAAGACTTTCTATTTTGTTTGGAGAATTATAACCACAAAATCTTCCAATAGAAACTTTACAATAGGAAATCTTCAAGTTCCCACTGAAATTTCTTGTGAATATGTATGTTTAAAAGTTGAATTGCGGGGGCAGTCAAGACGGTGGAGTATAAAAAGGACTTCCGCTCGGCTCTGGCTTCCAGCCCTTCCAATTCATGTACAAAATGACTCTACACAAACTTTGGAGTTAAAGAAAACACAAAATGACAGAGACAAGTTAACCTCCCACTGAGGAAAGCCTGGAAGGCTGTCAGGAAGCAGCCAGCACAGTGCTCTGGGAACTGAGCTCAGCCCCACTCTAGCCAGAGGTTTTAGCCTCAGGGTGGCCAGACAAGCCACCACCCAGAGGGACTTCAGATCACCAGCAGCTGTGGTGTTTTCCCTAATTATCAACACATACATGCTAAGGACAAAGTGTGAGGTCAGTGCAGTATGGACTTTGGGATCCAGTAATTTTGGAGTGTGGTCCGGACTCTACCCCTTGGAGGGAGAAGCTACTGAGGTGCTGTGGCCTGTCAGCTGCCACCACATGGCAGCTTCAGCTCCTGGCTTGCAGATTTTAGAGAGACCAAGTGATAAGTCTGAGTGGTAATTGCTCTTGCTTTCACCTGCTTGGATCTGGATTGCTGTCTAGGGTGGAGGGTCTGGCATGTGTGAACAGCTTGCCAGAGCCTGTTGAGGATTCAGAGAGGGCACCTAACTAATAGTTCCAGCAGCTGAGAAAACCCAAGCATTTGGGATGAAGCTCCCCTGTCTGGTAGTAGAGTCCTACTGTGGCAAAAGCTCCAAGTCAAGTAATTGAGTGGCAACATATGCAAATGAGGGAAGCAAAGCTAGCAGAGCAAGTCAACTTTACACTCCTATTTTTGGGTCAAAAAGGATCAAAGCATGGAACAGGAGTAAGACCACAAAGTCAGAACCCCTACACCAAAAGCTTCCAAGAAAAATATGAGCTGATTACAGGCCATAGAGGATCTTGAGAAGAATTTTAAAAACCAAATGAGAGAAGTGGATGAAAAATTAAGAAGATAAATGAGAATGATGCAAGAAAATTTTGAAATGAGAGTCAACAACCTGACTGAAGAAAATAACACCTTAAAAAATAGGCTAGCTCAAATGGCAAAAGAGGCTCAAAAGGGCAATGAGGAGAAGAATGCCTTAAAAAGCTGAAATTACCAGATGGAAAAAGAATCCCAAAAGCTCACTGAAGAGAATCTTTCCTTCAGAATTAGATTGGAGCAAATGGAAGATAGTGACTTTATGAGAAATCAAGATACTATTAAATAGATCCAAACAAATGAAAAAAAAATGGAAGGCAGTGTGAAATACCCCATGGGAAAAACCACTGACCTGGAAAATAGTTCCAGGAGAGATAATTTAAAAATTATTGGACTACCTGAAAGCCATGATCAAAAATGAACATAGAAATATTCCTTCAAGAAATTCTCAAGGAAAATTGCCCTGATGTTTTAGAACCAGAGGACAAAACAGAGGTTGAAAGAATCCATCAATCACCTCCTGAAAAAAATCCCCAAAAGAAAACCCCTAGGAAGATTATAGCCAGGTTCTGGAATTCCCTGATCAAGGAGAAAATATTACAAGCAGCCAGGAAGAAACAATTTGAATACTGTGGAAACACAATCAGGATAACACAGGATCTGGCAGCTTCCACACTAATGGATCAAAGAGCTTGGGATATGATATTCTGGAGGTCAAAGGATCGGGGATTAAAACCAAGAATCACCTACCCAGCAAAACTAAATATGGTCATTCAGCGGAATAGAGGACTTTCAATAATTCTTGATGAAAAACCAGAGTTGAATAGAAAATTTGACATTCTGATACAAGAAGCAAGAGAAGCATGAGAAGAAGGTAAACAGGGAAAAGAAATCATAAGAAACTTATCAAATTTGAACTATTTACATTCATACATGGAAAATGATAATTGTAACATGAAACTTTTCTCATTAGGAAAATAGGTTATGGGAATAGAAATGTGTATATATATACATATATATATGATATATATATATGTATACACACACAAAAACATACATATATACATGTCTATATAGGAGGGTATATGGGCATATGAATACATAAGTGAGTGTGTGTATATATGGGTACAGGCATACATATTTAATAGGAAGGGATGATACTTAAAAGGTGACATTAAGAGGTGAGAGAGGAATGTAATGAGAGGTGATGGGGAGAGACAGAAACTATCTCATATAGAAGAGGCAAGGGAAAACAGTTACAATGGAGGGGAATAAGAGGAAGGCAAAAGGGAATGAGTCAGCCTTATTGTCATTGAATTTGGCTTATGGAGGGAATGACATACACACTAAATAGAGTATCTCACCCTACAGGAGAGTAGGGGCAAAGGGGATGAGAGGGGGGATGATGGAAGGAAGGGCAGGCTGGGGGACAGGGAAGTTAGAAGCACCCACTTTTGAGAAGGGACAGGATGAAAGTAGAGAATTGAAAAAGTGGGAGGTGGGATAAAATGGAGGGAATTACAGTCAGTCTTTTACAATATATCCACTATGGAAATGTTTTGCATAGCTACACATGTACAAACTTGATTGTATATATTGAATAATATATACAATTCAATTATACTGAATTGCTTATATTCCCAGTAATGGTAGGTCACAGGGGAGGAAGGGAATGAATCTGGAATTCAAAGCTTTAAAATCAAATGTTTAAATACACACACATATGTATATACTATTATCAATATTATTTTACATGTAACTGGGTAATAAGATAAACAGGCACTGGAACATAGAGATCCACCATGCTCTATAGGAAAATTGGAGGGGAGATGGGGGAAGATATGGGAGACAGCAGACTGGAGCAGTGTGTATCTACTGGGATCGCTATTTTGGGGTGTTGGGTAGGGGGAAAAACAGGGAGAAAATTTGTAACTCAAAATCTTGTGGAAATGAATGATGTAAACTAGAAATTAATAAAGCATTTGATAAAGAAAAAAAGTTGAATCAGGTGGATTATGTTGAGAAATTTCTGGCATAATTTGTCAATATAAAATAGCATAATAATTTCAAGGTTAGACAATACTGGGAAGAATACCTAGCTTGCTAAATGAGAAGAATAATGTTTCAAAATTAATATGGATGTCTAGTAACTTAGATTTTAATAAGAAGATATTTAGTAGAAATAATTTTGCCACATTATCTTTGACATTAATAAAAATCAGATCAACCCCTGTAAGATAGTGCAATAATAGCAAGGCTGAAGTGTGTCTAAATAAAAAAGAGGGATAATGGATTAGAAATTCTATATGAGTGAATGATGTGATGGATTGCATAAAATCTAAGATGCTCCTAGTCTGAACTGAGAGGTGCAAGGAGAGGTGATAATTCTATTTTATTCTTCCAGTTCATATTACATCATGAATACTGTGTTAAATTTTAGAACCCACATTTTAGAATGGCTATAGCTAATCTGAAGGAGATTCAGGTGAGGGAGATAAGAGTACCTGAGCAACTAATTATCAGAGGAAAATCCAAGATGCCAGAGTAAAAGAAACATTCAGGTCAAACTTTCCCAACATTCTGTACTAAAAACCTCAAAATATAATGTCAAATATAATTCTAAAGTGGCATAATAAACAAAAGATAAGGGTGAGATATTTTTTCCACCCCAGAAAAACTTAGGATTTTAAAGAGAGGTCTATGGCACTGGGTTGTGTGCTAGCCAAGAAGACAGCACCATGACTAGAGGAGTTGTGGGTCTTAGAGTCATCAAAAGCTTATAGGCCCTTAAAACTATGTATAAAAAGTGCATGGCAGAAAAGACTTAAAATCTGGGACACCTTACAGTAGAGGCTAGCAGAGCCTAATTCTAATATAAAATTCAAAGTGAAGAAAGATGTTGGACAACTGCGCAAACCAACAAAAAAAAACAAAGAACCTGACCATAAAAATCTTGTTTGTGACAGAAAAGGTCAAGACAGAAACTGAGAAGAACAGGATGTGCAAACATCTACTTGTAAAATCTTAAAGAAAAATGAAGATTAGACACAGACTTAAGAGGAATTACTAAAAAAGGTGCTAAAGAAAGTGATGAAAAAAGTGAGGGAACAAATTGAAAATCAAATAGGAGCATAGAGGAATAATTGGGACAACAAAATCAATGCAAGAACTTCATGAAAAGAGAGTAGAGAGTTTGACAAAACAGGCCCAAAAATACTGGGGAAAATAACTCCTTAAAATTAGAATCAGCCAAATGAAACTAATTGCTCCATGATACATCAAAAAATGAGAAAATAAAATTTAAAATAGTAAAAGTAGTAGTTGTGAAATATTTCACTGGAAAAGAAACTCACCTGAACAAAATTAGATTAATAAAGATAATTTAATAATTACTTGACTACCTAAAAGCCATGATCTGAAAAAAAATCCTAGACAACATGTTTCATGAAAGTGTTAAGGGAAGGTACCTGGATATCTTAGAACTATATGAAATCAACTGATCACTTCCTGAAAGAAATCCTGAAATGAAAACTCCCAGTAAAATTTAGCCCAATTTTTGAGATCCCAGATTAAGGAGAAAAAAGAATGAAGAAAACTAAATTACCAGTATAACAATAAAGGGTAAATCTACTAATGATGGAAATGAAATAAAAAAAAAATATTAGGTTATATTTTGTCCAATTATATTTCAACAAATCTGACAGTTTAAATAAGATGGCTGGATATTCAGAAAATTATAAATCATCAAGGTTAACAGAAAAGAAAATAGGACACAAATAATTGTCTTAAAAAGAGAAAATGTACAAGGCACAAATGAGTTTCCTAAGAAAAAAATCTCCAGGACCACATGGATTTACAATGAATTCTACCAAACATGTAAAGAACGATTAATTTAAATATTATAAAAAGTCTTTGAAAAAAGGAATTTTACCAGTTTCCTTCTATGACACAAATATGGTTTTCTTCTTCTTTTTGAATAGTATTTTATTTTTCCAAGTATATGCAGAGACAGTATTTAAAATTCATTTTTTAAATGTTGAGTTCCAAATTTTTCTCTCTTTATATGTGCAATTATGAAACACATTTCTATATTAGTCATGTTGGGAAAGAAGAAACAAACCAAAAGGAAACACATGCACACACACACTTACACACAGAGTGAGAATAGTATGCTTTGACCTGCATTCAGAGTCCATTAGTTCTTTCTCTGGATTGGATAGCATTTTCTATGATAAGTACTTTAGAATTGTCTTAAATCATCATACTGTTGAGAGGAACTAAGTCATTCATAATTGATTATCAAACTGTGTACAATGCTGTACTGTGTACAATGATCTCCTGGTTCTATTCATTTCATTTTGCATCAGTTCATGTAAGTCTTTCCAGGTTTTTCTGAAATATCCCTGCTAATCATTTGTTGTAGAACAATACTATTCCATAATATTCAAATACCACAACTTGTTTAGCAATTCCTAATTGATGAGCACCCCCTTAATTTCCAATTTTTGCCAACATAAATAAAACAGCCATATATATTTCTGTGCATGTAGGTCCTTTTTCCTTTTTTATGATATCTCTGAAGAACAGATATAGTAGTGGTATTGCTGGATCAAAGGGTAGAAATGTTTGATTGCTCTTTGGACATAGTTCCAAATTGCTCTCCATGATGGTTGGATTAGTTCACAATTCTACCACCATTTCTCAAATATGATTTTATACGTAAATGAGGAAGAATAAAAACAGAGAAAGAAAACTATAGAACAATTTCCCTAATGGATATTGGTGAAAATTTTTAAGTAAAATACTAGCAAGGATATTAAAGCATTATGTGACAAAGGGCATGGACGATGACCAAGTTGGATTCATACCAGAAATGCAGGGTTGTTTCAATATATATATATATATGTGTGTGTGTGTGTGTGTGTGTGTAAACAAAAGCAAAACTATATACATAATTGATCATAACAATAACAAAAACAACAAAAGCATCATATAGTAAATTCAACAGATTCATAAATGACTTTTGACAACATGCAGCACCTTAGTTTTTAAATGCGAAAAATATGGGATTAAGTGGAGCTTTTTTAAAATAATGAATCAATCTAAAACCAAGAACAAACATTATCTTTGATGGGGATAAGCTAGAAATCTCCCCAATAAGATCGAGTGAAACAAGGTTATGCATTATCATCATTATTATTCAAGATTATACTACAAATTCCACTTATTGCAGTAAGACAAGCAGAAGAAGTTGAAGGATTGAGAAAAGGTATCGAGGAAACAAAACACTGCCTCTTTGTAGATTATATGATGATATTCATAGAGAAACCTAGAAAATCAACTAAAAGACTAATTGCAACAATAAACAATTTCAGTAAAGCTGCACAATATATAATAAATCCACATAAATCACCAGTTCAAATTCAATAGGAAGAAATGGAAAATAAAATTCTATTAAAATAAATAAAGACAGTAAAAAAAATTACTTGGGAGTCTACCTTGCAATGCATACCTATGAACTACAAATACTTTTCATATCAATAAAGACAGAGGTAAAGACTTGGAGAAACATTACTTGCTCTCAGGTAGAATAATCAAATATAATAAAAATGGCAATTCTACTTAAACTTATTTAATTACCATATCAATCAAACTACCAAAGAATTATGTTATAGAACTAGAAATAATAATTACAAAATTAATCTGGAAGAACAAAGGGTCAAGAATATTAAGGGAATCAATGAAAAAAAGTTAAGGAAGGCAGACTACAAGTACAAATTTTCTAGCTTACTACAAAGTGGTAATCAGCAAAACAATCTGGTACTGATTTAGAAATAGAGAGATGGATTAGTGGAATAAAATAGGTATATTTTATACAGAAATAAATGATCACAACAATCTAGTGTTTGATTAAACCAAAGATCTAAGTTTTTGGTGAAAGAGCTCACTATTAATCACAATCTTCTGGAAACTTTGAAAAGAATCTAACAGAAACTAGATAAAAATCAGCGTCTCTCTGTGTATACTAAGATAAGGTCAAAATGAGTACATGATTTAGACTTAATGGGTTATATTTTAAGCAAATTAGGAGAGCATGGAAAAGAAGTATCTGTCAGATCTAAGGATAAGGGAAGAATTTATGATGAAATAAGATATAGAGAGGATCACAGGAGATTATATATTTGTGATTGCAAGAAATTAGATACTTTTTACCCAAACAAAATCAATGTACTCAAACTTAGAAGGAAAGCAGGAAACAGAGGAAGTTTTTTTTTTAATAACAAGTTTCTCTGATGTAGGTCGTATTTCTTAAAAATGTAGGGAAGTCGGCCAAATTTATTAAAATAAGAGCCATTCCCCAATTGAAAAAGGGTCAAAGGACAGAAACAATCATTTTTCAGAAATATCAGCACTATTATCATAAAAATATCCTAAACCAGTAATACCTTGAAAAATGTAAATTAAAATAACTGATGTTCAATGTCAGAGTGGCCATACTAATGAACTCATGGTGGAGTTGTGAACTTGTGAAAGCATTCTGGAGAGCAATTTGGATCTCTGTCCAAAGGTCTATGAAACTGTGCATAGCCTTTCACCCAGAAATTCCATTACTAGTTGTAGATCCCAGAGAGATTAAAGAAAAGGGGGAAAAGAGCCTACTATGTTCCAGGTACTTTATAAATTTTATCTTACTTGATCCTCACAACAAGCCTCAGAGGTAGGTCCTATTATTATCCTCATTTTACAGTTTAGCAAGAAGAGGTTTTGGAGGCTAAATGACTTGCACAGGATCACATAGCTAATAAAGCATCTAAATTCAATTTGAACTCATCTTCCTGACTCCAGGCCCACTGCATATTCACTGTGCCACCTAGCTGCCTCCTAATATCTGAACCTCTCAGTATTGTAGACAGCTCCCTAAGATAATAAGTTTCTGAGAAGATTATGACTTGCAGAGATTTCCCTGTCCTGGAGTTCCATATATCATTGAAATCACAGGACTAGTTCCTCTTCCCTATTTTTGCTAGCTATGACTTAAGATCTGCTTTTTTCATTCAGTATGAGTGCTGGCAGAGCACCGAGGGACAAAGTTCCAGAAAATACCACTCTTGTTAAAGCTTTGATTGCCATGACCTTTGAGAATTCAGGGTTACCACTGCACCATGAAGAGGCATCGAAAAAGGACTTTAGTGGAGCATCCTACTGTCTAGGGAATGAAGGAAATAGGAACAGAATCAGTCCAGGCAATCTCCTGAGTTCAGAATATAAAATTTTAGCTAGAACCATTAATGGTGTGTTTAAGCATTTTAAGTCATTTGTTTTACCTTCTGCAAATTAACCATAAGCTCACCAACCACTGAAGGAAATTAACCCAAACAGCCTTCTACATAATGCATAAACAAGTAGCTTAAAATGGAGATCCTCTTTTTCACAACAAACTCTCAAAAAGGAACTAATCACTAACCACCAAGGGAAAGAGGATTTATTAAGCAATAAAGATGCTTTTAATAAGTACTAAACATGCTGGATATTTCCAATGACATTTCCTTTAATAGTCATAGCATAGGAACTATGAAACAATTTGTTCTAGCGGGGAGGGGATTTAAAATGATATCTCTTTTTCAAATTCATAAGACCTTTCACAATCAAACATTTTTCAACTAAGAAGTTGATTAAAAAAAATCTCTTCCTAATGCATTCTGTTCCTAGAGGCACTCACTTTCACTAAATTGTAATTGACTTCACTCAGGCTGTAAAGAAAGCAAACAGCCCTCTTCACATTCAAGGACCTTCGTCATATGCCTTAATTGAAACCCTGTTTCAAATATTCAGCAGAGTACTGCTCTCACACCATAACTATAATATTAAGCTAGAATCATAGACATCTCTGAAATAACGTTAATATATTCTTTTATAATTATAAATATATTTACATATATTATCTCATCTGTTCCTTATTCCTTATATTCGAGGTATCTGAATTTCACTGATATGAGGAAACTGAGGCTTTGAGAGGCTAAAATAATTTGCTCAATGTCATACAGCTAGGAGCAGAACCAAATCTCAGCTCAGATCTCCTGACTGTGTCAATGGTTTTTATAAAATATGGCATTTCGCACTATGGGTATGTCTGTGCATATTCCATTTTTTGAGGTATTTTTATGCTGATATGACTCAAGGACAAAGTTCTAGAGGGCACTATACTTGAGCCATAGTATGTACAAATGATTGCCCAATAAAACAGTTATGATCAAACACTCTTCATCCCTAATTACATAACCTGGCAAAGGACAAAAAATGGAACCAGGACAAGAAAATCATTGTGTATTGTGATGAGGGATAATTATTCATCTCAATCATTCAGGAAATATATACTCACATGTGCCCACATATATGCACATCTACCCACATATATGCACATCTACACATTATGTCAGTATATTCATTCTGTGTTTTATGCTTTGGAAAATATTTCAAATACTCCATTTATAGAAGGAAATGGAAGTAAGCACACTGTGAAACCACCACAGACTAGTAAATAAAATTCTTTATTCTACGAACCTTCTAAAAAAAAGTAGTACATCAAATCAAATAATTTCTTTCTGTTTATGTATTTCGCCTGCTAGAATAGAAATTCCTTGATGGTATGGATTATTTAATTCTTAATATTTATATCCTCAGTGTCTGGCACAGTGATTGGGACATAGGAAATGATTAATAAATGCTTGCTTGGAATTTGATTGATTCATTTGTGCTTTGAAAGTTATTGATTTTATCAGACTGATACACCAAAAAACACAAATATTTATTTATTTATGCTTTTTTTTGAAGGGGGGGAGGCAGGGCAATTGGGGTTCAGTGACTTGCCCAAGATCACCTGGCTAGTAAGTGTTAAATGTCTGAGGTTGGATTTGAACTCAGGTCCTCCTGATTCCAAGGCTGGTGCTCTCTTCACTGTACACCTAGCTGCCCAACAGCTAATATTTAAATGGAACTAATTGAATTTGTGTCCACAATGGCAATTGTATAATATTGAAACTAGAAGTTATGATATGATATTGGGATCCTGTCATCTATATTTTGAACTCAATTTTAACATTCAGCAATTTGTAGATAGGACAGTCAGTGGATACTATTTAGGGTTGTGAATAATCTAATCCCCTACACATGGGACATATCAATTGAACATTACTCAGACTCTTAGTTATGTGTAAATATAACTGAACTTATGATTATTTTAACATAACTTAAAATGTTCATAAACAATTTACATTTTAAAAATAGAATAAAATTATGCAAAAGTAGGAAAGGAGATAAATTAGTTGGAAAGAGCATAAAAAGAAACAAATGAGAGAAAGGGTTTTATGAAAATAAGGAGATTTCAAGTGCAATATTTTATTTTGTCTTATTCAAATGTCTACCAATTTTCAAGTAGTTTCTTTTGAAGAGATCATTTTAAAGTTGTATTCTGAAACTGATTGTGATGATTGTATTTTCCCATTGTTCAATTAAGAATCAATTCAATTTCTACAAGCTTCTCCATATATAGATGGCCTTGCATAAAAATGAAACAGATTGAAAAATTTACATGTTTATTAGAATATATAGCATCTTCAAACCTTTAAGATGAAGACAAGTTACCAAACTGCTTCATTGAAGACAGTCCTAAAATGATGAAATTATGGGTCCATCCCTACCCATTTTCACCAGTAATAGAGTGGAATTAAATATTATAAGGAATTAAACTTGCAAATTCCCTAGAAGGCAGTGGAAAGATATTTTAGTGGTCACAATTGGGCTTCAAGATATTATTAATAATGATTGCTATACAACAAATAGCACTACATGACATTAACCAAATGATAATTTAGTAACATTAATGAAGTGACTACCACGTATTAGGCACTGTACTAATCACTAGTATAAAAAGACAAAAGTGAAATAGTTCCTGCCCTCAAGGAAATTGCATGGTAATGGAAGAGCCAACATATGCATGAATAGATACATACTGAATTATTAGAAGGTGTGATCACAAAAGGATATAGGACAGTTATGTAGTAAAAATGGTGCATTAAATTATATATGGAAAGCTGCTGCTTTGTAACATGCTTACTATCCTTGTACTTACACAATGTTCAAAGATCTGGAAGAAGGATTCCAGCATGCTGTCTGTATTTTTTATGGGTGCTTTAATAGGGAATATGAATAAGAATCACAGAGGTTGAAAATGTGTATGAGTAGCAATCTGTCTTCAGCTCACATCAGTGAGATAGCAATTTCATTGAAGTACAATACATTCATTATTTTATACTATGTCTTCATGAGAATAAAATATTGTTGTCCAGTCATGTCCAGCTATTCATGACCCAATTTAGGGTTTTCTTGGCAAAAAACTGGAGTGGTTCACCAATTCCTTATCCAGTGAATTTTATAAAGGAGGAAACTGAGATGAACAGGGTTAAGTGACTTGCCCATGGTGACATAGCTAGTAATATGTGAGGATGGATTTGAACTCAAATCTTCCTGACTTCAGGCCTAGTGCTCTATCTACTGTGCTACCTAGCTGCCCCAAGAGTAGCATACCTAAGTGAAAACATTTATCATTCTATTTAAACCAATTAATCAAATATTATTGAATACCTTTTATATTTACTTTAGCTAATCCAGTTGTCATTGTAAAGTTAATTGAAGCTATCTGATTAATGTTGTGGGTTATTTTTGTCATTGAAAGGTAGCGTGTTCTAATGGAAAGAACCTTGGGCCAGGAAGATATGATGCAAATTCTGGCTCTTATATTTACTTGCTTTAAGACTCATTCAACAATAATAGTTATGAAATGCAGTCTAAGTTGTTTCAACTCTGTTGCTGATTCAGGAGGCAGCATGATGAATGGAGCAGAAAGAACATTTGATTGAGAGTCAGAGAACTTCATTTCTGATTCTAGTTTTGCTGTTTTTTTCTTTGTGTGACCTTAGACAATATGTTTATTTCACTTAACCATATTTTTCTCATGTGTAAAATCAGGGAATTGTGTTGTATCATATATAAGGCCCATATCAACTTGAGAATCATTTGTTTCTTGGCCAAAGGCTAGAAGGATGAGATGTCATAAATTTGCATTATAGTGATTCCTCCATTGTGGTAATTCCTGCATTGTACAGTGGTGAAAGAGTTCTCTCCATGCCATAGAAAACATGTGTGACTTTGCGCAAACCATGTCAACTTTATGAAAATTCAATGTCCCCATTTGCAAAATGAAGGCATTGTATTGGGTGGCTTTTGAAACCCTTTCCAGGTGTAGTTCTATGATCCTATGATCCACGACTATAAATTCTAGCTGGAAAAATTAATAGAAGGTCTTTTTTTCATCTATAAACCTTTACATTGAGAGGTAGAGACAAAAAGATTCATTATATATATGTATATATATATATTAGGGAAATTATTACTATTGCTCATTTATATAAAATCTAGCAATGAAGCAAAATCTTTAATCAAATGTCACCTGTGTGGCCATAGAAGATAAAGTAAAACATTCCAATTACATATAAATGAGGCCACCCCTTCCTTAACAAAATACCTTACTCATTGGGTTAATAAGGAATGTGTTTTGCTAGGATGAATTAGTGACTTGAAATTATAAAGAAATGAGTTTTTGATTGACTTTTGAAACCTGATCCCCATCATTTAGGTATATTAACTCCTTTCTTTCAATAACTTTGAATATTTTTTTTATTTTGAATTACTTCATATTTACTTATCTGTGCAAATGATGATTATTGATGTTTGGCATGGTCATTGAGTTGAAGAAGCATTCTTTACAGATGTCTTCCAGATGCAACTCTTTCAGGGGCTAATTGCATCCAGTTCTCAAACACTGTGGAATCTTTTAAAGAAAATCCATAATTGCTCTAAAATATCTGACCGAACTATGCTTACAGTGAAAACTAAGTGGATGAAATATGCCCAATATCCAGAATGTTATAGGCACCCTCTAGTCTGAGGACCTTAGAATGGGTTATTTTACATGACATTGCCTTTTCCCTCCCTGGAGGTCATCATTTATCAGGTATCCTATATTGAGGATTCCATTTCATGCATGAATTGGACTAGATGACTTCTCAGGGTCTTCTAGTTTGAAAATGTTGTGATATTGTAAGTGATATAATGCTAAGATCTGGACAATAAAAACTGAAAATCACCCAAAGGCAATTGGAGCAGAGTGTATTCAGGAGCTGGTGGCAGCACAGAAAAACAAGGAAGTAATAGTAGAAGTGGTTTAAAGTTTAATATCAAATACATTTATGATAGAAAGGGAGAATCAGTTAGTCACATACAAAGAGAAAGGGACAACTGGCATCTTGAGTGTTCTGATGTTATCTGTTTTTAGACTAGAGAATTCAGGGGAAGTCTCTCTTACTTTGAATAGACCTTCCATGGTTCACTCATGGGAGGACAGGGATAAGAGTCACACAGAAAAGGAAGGTGTGGGGGTATTTCTTTCTGCATTGATGGAGAAAATTCTCTTCTTGATGAAATATTAAAGCCAATGTTCAATGATATTCTGTCAGAAATTTTGCAAAATGGAATTTTTATTTTGATATGGAATTCAGAAAAAAGGTAATTTTCAGAGTAAGCACAGCTCTAAGTTCCTATTCTCTGTTTAAATACAGACTCTAAATACTTAAGCATTCCTGAAATGATCACATATATTTCTCTTTATTGAGGTACTGAAGAAAATATTGCATCTCAAAGGAAAATGAAGATTCTTAGATGAAAGGGACTGTTAATTTTCCTTTTCTTATCCCTGTAATTAATGCTTAAAAGTATTTTAAATTAAATTCAATTTTTAATAAATGGGAAAAAAGAGAACACCTCAATACAATTTCTCGATACAATTCGGATTAGATCAAAACTTGATCATGAAAATGAATTTGTGGTTGTCTTGATGGATTGGCCTTCTGAAAATAAAAGATGGATAAAATCCCACAATGACATATGGACAATTGTGTGATTATATTGAACAATGGAATGTAAGATAGGAAATCAATAAATCGTGGGATAAGACTAATTTATAATCAAAGGGATTCTGTTAATTTCTCACTGGTCTCTACCTCCCTTATCCCCATATCCATGGATGTTTTTTTAAAACAATTACAAATTGTTTCAGTTTAATCTGGAGATTCTGTAGCCTCTATATGCCCTTCATTGGTCTTAGTGGTTTGTGTTGCCTTGAATTCCTGAAAACCATTTCCATTCATTTTAAATCTGTCCTAGCCTTATCTTAATGTATGGATACTTCACAGGCACAACTTCTATTCAAGTCTAGCAGAATGATGTATATTAATGCTGTTAGAAATGGATAAGGATGTGTCCCTTATTTTACACAAAGGGACACTGATACTTTTGTGAAGGAGATGCTGGGCATTGGTAAGTTTCGTATGTTTCTTGACAAATGGCAATATTGAATGTGATTATGTAACAATCTGAATGCCATGCAAATTTCTGCAAAGCAGATGAATGTTTTATGTATGCAAATGTAATTCATTGGAAACCCTGCCAAATCCTCTGTATCTTCAGTAAATATAGAACTGATGAAAGATTGCCAACATGGAAAATGAAATAATCCCTTCCTATAGAGCACTTCACTATGCACACAGTGGGCATTTATTAATATTGTCAGATTCCCTAGGAGGAAGGTGCCAAATTAAGGATCACAGAAGATGATGAAAATATATAGTGACAAAAGACTCCCTAATCTGTTGTAATTCTTTTTAGTTCAGATTATCTCTGGTGGGACTGAGCTCTACAACTATTATCTTTATTGCCCTGGATTTTTCTGTCTTATCCCACCCTTTACTTCTGCCTATTCTTCTGCTCAAGGGATGTCCAAATGTTGTAGGTTACTCAAGGCAACACATCATCACATATCTCTGGACCATGTCCATTCCCTGTCCAAGGTAGGCTGTGATTCTTGCCTTGAGAGAGGCAAGGAGAAAAATAAAACACTGACCATTCTGTTCTATTCTGAGAGAGGGTTTGCTTACCTGGAGCTGTATCTCTTTCTTTCTGTCTAAATATTCCTAATCTGGGGGCATAATTTCTTAAGTTTAAAAGATTCTAGGTTTTCTGGTCACTATCTTTTAAAAAGAGGGAAGGTAAATAATAACTTCTACTTGTCAAGTTTGCTCTTTCACACCAAATGCTAGTTATACAAAGACTATCACAAAGAGTAAATAGTGAGTAAAATCTTTAATCCAAGTAATTAGAAAGCATAAATTAGAGAACTTGTCTAAATTAGAATATGCCAGACAATTAAAAGTGTGAATTAGTTCTTTGGATGGCAGTGAGATATCACTCAATAAAGAGAAAGACCTCATCTCACCAAAGAGGAATTATCCAAAGTCTCTGAGAAAGCTGAAAATCAAGGATGCATTGGGGATCCAATTTTCCCTACATGTCTACCATAGATTATTGTATTTTCTCCTCCCTACACTCAGTCCTGGAGAGAGTTTGGAAATGTGTCTTTCTTGAAGAATAACATCTCTCCTCTTTAAAGTTATCTTCTCAATGCTGCCCTTCACACAGGCATGCAGCATTTGTTAACATCCTCTCCATAGATTTTGACAATCTCATGAAATATTTCAAAACTCAATAGAAATATGGATTACCTGTGGATTGTGAAATATGATCCCTTCTTTTGTCTCTTCTTGTAATAAGACCTCCTGCTGTCCAGATTCTGTTTTGCTTTAACTCTCCATTCCTTTGTAGTGGGGTGTAATCACTGGATTTGACCTGGGTTTGAATCCTGATAACTACTATCTGTGTGACCCCAAGCAAATCCCTCAATATCTCTGGGTTTTAGTGTCTTCTTATGTGAAGTGATACTATGGGATTAATTGGTTTGTAAAATCTCTTTCAGCTCTAAATCCTGTGACTATTTGATTCTCCATCAGAGGTTGATCAACCTAACTATGGTTCAAATCCCACTTCAGAGGTTCTCTTCTATCCTCTACTAATTCTAGCAAACATGAAAGTTTCCTAAGAATATATTCGTGGTGGTTGTTACTTTTTATGTCCTGTGTCACATAAGGTTGAAATATATTACTGCTGTCATTACTCTTATATAGCAGGCTTCAATTGCTCAATTGAATTAAATTTCAATTGCTTCTAAATGCTTTTGTTTTGGAAGTACTCACATTTAAAAGTTGATAGGTGAGTCCAGGTCATCAAGTAAAAACCCAAATTATTCCCAATTGCTTCATTAGCATCAAGTTAAAACAATACTTCTTCAATATATCATTTTCTGATATTTTAATCTGCCTTCATCCCCAAATCAGCTCACCAATTATTACATGGATATATTGTGGAACAAAGTCAGGGAAGGCTATTGATGGGGGAGGTAGAAGGGGAGAATGGATGTAGGAAAAATATCATCAGACCACACTTGATCTCTCCTTCTATTCTTTTCCCTTCCCCATCTCATAGTTTTATTCAGGTGAAATTAGGTTATTTTCAAGTATGATATTGGTGTTAAAGTAAAGGAGCAATGTACAGTGATGGTACCAAGGAGGAAATAATGCTACTGAACCATGGAGTTGGGAACAGGTGTGCTCATTCATTGTTCAGGGAGAATTTAATGGTATTTCTACTCACTGTCAGGTTTATATATCCAACGTATTTAAGCAACAAGGAAATATTCAACAAGATTGGTTTTAATCTTTCTGTCAGTCTTTATAATACTATAGAGACACAGAGGGGAGCTAGAAGTGGTGGCAGGTGAATCCTTGTAGCAGAGAAACATTTAGCTATAGAGTTCTAGGGTTCTATATTTGAGCTCCAATATTCTGATGAGAGTCATCCCATGGCTAGGAATTAATCTTCCACTTGTGTTTCCTTTATTACTGTAACTGAAAATAGTGACTAGTCCTATATATCATACATCATACTCATGCAGAATTGATCAGTGATGAGCTAAGCATCACCAACTGTCTTCCTACATGCTATTCAAAGCTTCTGAGGCTGTATCTGCTTGTCTATAATATTTCTTTACCAAACTCAATCGGGAATCCTGAAATGCGACCTGTGCTGTGTGTATAGAAAGGGTCAAGGGGCAATCCTATTCAATTTCCTCAAAGATCGTTATGTCATTTATAGGCTTAATGGCATTTAGGAAAATAAGGCCTAAAGTCTTGTTGGCATCAGCATGGAAAGGGGGATAATTTCACTCATCAGAGTAGATATTCTAAAAACAAAACAGACTTTTGAAATTTTACTGATGATTTTTATATTTCTAGTCTTTCCCAAAATTCCCCTTTAAGACTCCCTTCCAACAAAGAAAAGTTAAGCAAAACAAACTGACATATGGACAGGATATGGAAGGAAATAAAGAAATGTGCTAAGAAATTTTTATAAATGTTATCCCATTTAATCTTCACAACAATCCTATGAGGTAAGTGCTATTATGTTTATTTTGCAGTAGAGGAAATGGAGGTGACCTGTCTTCCCAGAATCACACAGTTAGTAATGACCTCTGGCTGAGGTCAGATTTGGACTCAGGTCTTTCTGACTTCGGAAGAGCACTTTGTCACCCTTTGCCTCATTACATGTGTTGTCCACCACATCCCTAATAAGATAAAGGAGATATGATTTATTATTAGGATCACATTT
The DNA here is from genome assembly GCF_028583685.1 of Petaurus breviceps papuanus. Taxonomy (NCBI): domain Eukaryota; kingdom Metazoa; phylum Chordata; class Mammalia; order Diprotodontia; family Petauridae; genus Petaurus; species Petaurus breviceps. Next base: position 27,113,234 of record NW_027185804.1, read on the forward strand.
ATTCAAGGGGGTATAAATATTTGTGAGTCAAAATAAAGATAAAATTGAAATAACTAATGTATGTTGGGAAGCTTACTAATCATTGTCACATCCCATGCCTAGAGTTGAAGAAATCTGAAGATATGATTGTCAAAGAGATGTTAGTGTTACTGGTGAATTGAAGTCAAAAAGGAACGGACAACTTAAAATCACTCCCATCTCTAATTACCATGTACTTTTGAATTGACAGGTAGAGAATATTTGGAAGAGCCAAATCTGAAAGGATCACCCTATGGGACTCATCACATCTGATTGTTTCAATCACTTGGTGAGGCAGAGGGACTGACACCAGCTGACATGCTGCTGGCATTTTATGGTGTCATGTGTCTATCAATATTTTGAAAGACATGACACAGTTGAAAAAAAAATGAAGACAGAGCTTTAGGGAGAGTCTGAGTTTCACTGTTTGAAAAGAAATAAATTCTGTCAAGTGTTTACTACTCAAGGCTTCCCCTGAAATTGGGATGTCAGATTTCCAAGAGACTGAATTTCTTCATGTGGGTTTCCTGCAATGTCAGGAGACAACATTTCAGATCTGTTACATTTAAAAGAAGGGGGGATTGAGAAGAGGATGGTGAGTCAAAAGCAAAATGATCCTCACTTTCATGAATTCAGCCAGCCTTCAAAGCATATTTTCAGTTTTTCAGATATAAAAGCATTGCTGAGGCTATTAGGCTATAGATGATGACATACTAGAGTTTCTGAAGAACCAAAATTGGAATTCTCTCAAAGGGTAATGGCGAATAAGGATGGGCATGATTGTGCTATCGAAAATCCCCTATCAAGAGTTCACAGGATCATCAAGTGACCCCATGCATTTCCTCTCTTGTTTGGAATTCTCTCCTCCTTCATTTTCATTTCCTGAATTCCCTGGTTTTCTTCAGCTTTGAGCTAAAGTCCCACCTTCTACAAGAAGTTCCTCCATATTTACCTTATTGCTAGCACCTTCTCACTGAAATTATGTCCAATTTATCATATATATGTATATTTGAAATACATATATATATCTATATCTTTTTTGTATGTGGTTGTTATATCATTTCTCACATTAGATTGTTAACATTTTGAGAGTAGGAATTGTGGGGCTTTTTGCCTTTTTTGTATTCTTAGCACTTAGCTCAGTGTCTGACACATAGTAGACGTTTAACAAAGAGTTGTTGTCTTGACTTGACTCATCAGAGAGCAGAATAAGAGCTAAAGAAGTCAATAGAAATATCAGAGCTATAAAGCTGGAATGAATAGGCTCTCTAGACTAACTGTTTCATTTTATGGATGAGAAAACTGATGTTCAGTGACTTGCTCAATGTCATGTGGATAGCCTACACTCCTACTAAGAGTCAAACTCAGTCCCTATGACTATAGATCCAGTATTCCTTTTCTTCTTCTACTTAAGTGTTATCTTGTTCTTGTGCAAGATAATTGTCATAAAGGATCATTGGGTCTGAAGAGTATGACCTGAAAAGAATGAGGCAGGATCATGCATAAGAGAGTAAAAAAATATTCAATTAATAACTTACGTGAACTACTTGTATATACACATGATCAAGAAAACTTACAATATATCCCCTAGTATTTCAGATGATCACCTTCCTCCTGAATCCCTAAACCATCAATGGTACTGTTCCACAGAAGGAAGATGATGTTACAATCAATAGGGCAATACTATGAACTATGTATAAAGAAAGGATAGTGACTGCAAAAGAAAATCTGAGACATAGAGCTACTGATTGACCCTTTTGACTTAACCAAATTAATTATTTTCTTTTCTCACTGAATTGATTATTGTTTCAATCAATCAGATTAAGCACTTATAACTCATCCTTATAAAAATGTCAGTGAAGAACTTAGAAGGTCAATGATACAATTAGAACTACTGAGTAATTACGAAATATGTGTTAGCAATTACTGAAAGCAGTAAAACAAACTAATTAAAAGCATTTCAACTTTTTGTTTCTTTCAATCCTCTCTTATATCAAAGTCAAACAATAACAATAACAACAACATTCTTTAGGATCAAGGTTTTGATGAAGCCATTGCATCATCTTTTTTCATATAATAAAGGAATGTTTATGATGTCAACAACTGATTTGATAAATACCTGAAATACACATGTATTATTTATTTTCTAAGAATAAAAATGCTATGATCTAAGTAGTTTAGGTGTGGTCAGATGTTCAGAACAGAATATGTGATAAGTAATTAAAAATATCCAGATGGAAGCATGAATATTTCCCCTATACTCTAGAGCAGGATTTTTTAAACTTGAGGTTCTTTTTTATTTTTTTAAACATTTTTCTGTTTTTTAAACATAATTAACTTTTTTTAATTATGTATTTTATTTCATTAATTTAAAAACATAATTCAAAGAAGGGGTCCTTAGGCTTCACCAGCCTGCCAGTGGAGTACGTTATTAAAAAAAATGTTAAAATTCCTGCTCTAGGAAGATGGTGAAGTAAAGGCAGAGACTCATCTGACTTCTCAAAAATTCCCCTGCAAAAAAAACTTTAAAATAATATCTCAAAACAATTTCTGAATCGGCAAAACCCAACAAAAACAATACAACATTTCCATCTAGAAGGAACAGAAGGTCAGAAAGAAAGGTGTGTTTCAGCAGGGTAAGGGAAACATAGTCTAGCACATGCCATGCCCAGCAAACCAGCAGTGAGACCCAGAGCCTCTGTACAAACCAACAGTAAGGCCCCATGCATAGGTATAATATAGCCATCAGTGGATCATGCCAGGCACAAGCTAGCAGGATACATTGTGGGCAAATGAATTTGTAGCAGTGACTTCTGGAGCTCTCAGTCCATAGACCATAAAGGAGTTTGACAACTGTTCAGAAGAAGATTATAGGGAACCCTTAGGTGGTACTGAGTGAAGACCTCCCTTACATTGCCCATATGGGGATCTAGATTATAGGCCCAGAGCAAGGAAGACACCAGAACATGCAGCCACAGGGAAGAGTTCTAGTCACAGTTCTTGGGCAGAAAACAGTGGTTGAGTGGTTGTGCTAACTCACAGACCAAAAGAAGATTGGGAGAGCAGTGACAACACCTCTCCTTAGATCATACCACCTTAGAAGCACTGAAAATTTACATACTCCTATGGAAACAACCTAACAAAAGCTTGAAGCTTCATACCACGCCCCCTCTACCTCAGAAGAAGAGTTCATTTTTAACATAAAGTTAAAAATCAAGAAATAAGCTGTGAAAATGAGCAAACAACAAAGTGAAGAACCTGACCATGGAAATTCCCTATGGTGACTAGCAAGATCAAAACAAAACTCAGAAGAGGACAGCAATGTCAAAATGGCTATATGGAAAAACTCAAAGAAAAATGTGAATTACCCTCAGCCACAAAAATAGAACACATGGAAAAGCTCAAGAAAGATTTTAAAAATCAAATAAGGGAAACAGAGGAAAAATTGAGAAAAGAATTGAGAGTAAGGCTAGAAAAACATGAAAAAATATTAAGGGAAACTGCCCTGATTTCCTAGAACAGGAGGAAAAAGTAGAAATCAAAAGAATCTACTAATTCCCTCATGCAAAAGATCCCCATATGAAAACTCTCAGGAATATTATAACCAAATTTCAGTGCTCTCAGGTCAAGGAAAAAAATACTGCAATTCAATTATCTTGGAACAACATTCAGGATCACCTGAGATTTAGCACCTTCTTTGTTAAAGGACTGGAGGACTTGGAATATGATATTCCCAGAAGGCAAAATGTCTAGTATTATAATGAAGAATAACTTACCCAGAAAAGCAGTGTAAACCTTCAGAGGGAAATATGTATATTTCATTCATAAGTGGGTCAAAGAATAAATTATAGAAACAATTAGTAATTTCATTAAAAAGAATGAAAATGTGACAACATACCAAATTTTATGGGATGCAGTCTTAACAGCACTTTGGGGAAAATGTATTTTTCTAGAAGTTTACATCAGAAAAATAAAGAAAGAACAGATCAATGAATTAGACATGCAACAGCAACAACAGAAATAAGGAAGAGAACAAATTAAAAACCCCCAATTAAGTGCCAAATTGGAAATTTTGAAAATCAAAGGAGAAATTTACAAAATTGAAAGTAAGAACACCATTGAACTAATAAATAAAAATAAGAGCTGGATTACAAATAAATAAATAAATCATTGGTTAATTTTATTTTAGAAAAGAAAGAAAAAAAATCAAGCTACCAATATCAAAAATAGTGATTTCACTACCAATGAAGAGAAAGTTGAAACAATTAAGAACTTTTTTGCCTAATTACATGACAATAAACTTGACAAGCTAAATGAAATGGACAAATATTGATAACATATATGTTACTGAGATTAACAGAAGATGAAATACATTATTTAAATAATCTTATTTTAGAAAAAGAAATTGAATGAACCATTAATGAAAATAATACCCACAACCAGAGGGATTCACAAGTGAATTCTACCAAACATTTAAAGAACAAGTAATTTCAATACTATATAAACCATTTGGAAACATGGGTGAAAATCTACTCTTACCAAATTATTTTTATGACACAAATATTGAGCTGATATTTAAACCAGAAAGTGTGAAAGAAAACTATAGATAAATTTCTCTGATGAAAATTGATAAAAATTAAATAAATTAGTAGCAAGGAGACTAAAGCAATATATAACAAAGTTTATACTCTATAACCAGGTGAGATTTAAAATAGGAATGAATGACCAGTTCATTAGGAAAAGCATTAGTATTATTGCCTGTCTCAATAATAAACCCACCAAAACCTATATTACCTCAATAGACACAGAAAAACCTTTTAACAAAATACAATACTCATTCCTGATTAAAAAACTTCATAAAACATAGGGTGAAATTTGAGCTTTCCTTTAAAAAAAAAGATAAATAGTATTTATCTAAACCCCAAAGCAAATATTGTCTATAATTTGAATAAGCAAGAAGACTTACCAATAAGATCAGAGGTGAAGCAAAGATGCTCATTATCATTACTATTCAATATTTTACTAGAAATGCCAGCTATGGTAACGAGAGAAGAATTCTAAATTGAAGGAGGGGCAGCTAGGTGGCGCAGTGAGTAAAGTGCCTGCCCCGGAGTCAGGAGGACCCAAATTCGGTTCTGGCCTCAGAAACTTAACACCCACACCTCTCCCCCCACTACAAAACTAGCCTTGTAACCTTGGGCAAGTTACTTAACCCCAATTGGCCTCAAAAAAGCAAATATATAAATTGAAGGAATAAAAATAAGCGAGGAGGAAAGAAAACTATCACTCTTTGCAGATGATATGATGATATACTTGGAAAAGACCAGAGAATCAACAAAAAAACATAATTGAAATAACTAACAACTTCAGCAAAGTTATGAGATAGAAAATAAATGCATGTAAATCCTTAGCATTTGTATGTATTACTAACAAGGTATAACAGTGAAGAACAGAAAGAAATTCCATTTAAAATAACTGTAGCCACTATGAAATATTTGTGAGTATATTTGCCAAGAAAAATTGAGGAGCTATATAAGCACAGTTACAACAATTTTCACAGGAATAATATCAGACCTAAAAAAACTGATAAAATATTAATTGCTCATTAGTAGACTGGGTCATTATAATAAAAATAACAATTCTACCTTAATCAACATATTTTCAGTGCCATACAGATCAAACTACCAAAATTTAATAGATTTAGAAATAAAATAATAAAATTCATTTGGAAGAACAAATGGTCAATAAAATCAAAGAAATGAATGAAAAAATGTGAAGGAAATTTGTCTAGTTGTACCAGATCTCAAACTATATTATAAAATAATAATCATCACAATAATCTGATTCTAAGTAACAAACAGAGTGGCAGATCAGCTGAATAGATTAACTACACAATACACAGTAGGAAATGAATATAGTAATCTTGTGTTTGAAAACACAAAGATTCAAACTTTTGGGACAAGAAGTCACTATTTGACAAAATGTGCTAGGGAAACTGGAAAGTAATTTAACAGAAACTAGGTATAGATCAACCCTTCACACTGTATACTAATATGTGGTCAAAATGCATAAATGATTCATATACAAAGGGTGATACCATTAGCAAATTAGGGGAATGTGGTATAGCTTACCTTTCAGATCTTTGGATAAAGAAAGAATTTAGTACCAAAGAAGGGATAGAAAGCATTATGAACTACAAAATGAATAATTTTGGTTACATAAAATTTAAAAATTTTTGCACAAACAAAACCAGTGCAACCAAGATTAGAAGACAAGTAGAAAAATGGGAGAAAAAGCTTTCTGATAAAAACATTCAAATATAATAGACAACTGAGTCAAATTTATAAGAATATAAGTCATTCCCCAATTGACAAATGGTCAAGTGATATGAATAGCAGTTTTCAGATGAAGAAATAAAAGCTATCTATAGTCATATGAAAAAGTGTTCTAAATCAGTATGGATTAGATAAATGCAAATTAATACAACCCTGAGGCACCACCTAATACCTATCAGATTAGTAATATGACAGTAAATGAAAATGACAAATATTGGAGGCCATGTGCGAAAACTGGAACACTAATGAACTGTGGGTTGATTTGTACACTGGTCAAACATCCTGGAAAACAATTTGTAATTATGCCTGAAGGGCTATCAAACTGTTTATGCCCTTTAATCCAGCATTAATGGGGTACCTAGGTATAGTGGATAGAGCACTGGTCATCAAATGTGGAGAACCTGAGTTCAAATCTAGCCTCTGACCCTCAACACTTCCTAGCTTCCTAGCCCTGGGCAAGTCATTTAAACCCAATTTCCTTGAAAAGAAAATACTCCAGCAATACCCCTACTATGTCTATATCCAAAAAGACTTCTATATATAAAATATTCAATAGCAGCTTTTTTGTGTGGGCAAAGGATTGGAAATTAAGGGGATGCCTATCAATTGGGGAATGACTGAACACATTGTGTTCTATGATTGCAATAGAACACTGTTGTGTTATAAAAATTATACAAAGCATCCTTTCAGAAAAATCTGGAAAAAAATAGATGAACTGATTCAAAGTGAACATAATCAGGAGATCATTGTCCATAGTAATAGCAATATTATAAAATGATCAATTTTGAATGACTTAGATATTTTCAACAATACAAAGATCCAAGAAAATTCCAAAGGAATTATGATAAAAAATGCTATCTACTTCCAGAGAACCAATGGAATGTGAATGCAGATTGAATAACACCTTTTAAACTTTCTTTTTCTTTTTGTCTGTGTTTTCTTTCATCATGTGACTAATATGAAAATATGTTTCACATGAATGGACATATATAACTTTTATCAAATTGCTTGCCTTTTCAATGTGGGGGGAGGGGAAAAGAGAAATTAGGCCTGAAAATTGTAAAACGGAAACAAAGCAAGGTTAAAATAACTTTTCACATTTAATTTGAAAAATAAAGTAAAATTAAACAAATGAACAAAAAGAAGCCCTGCTCTAGAATATTGTCACTACTCAAGCACTTCCTGCATCTTTCATCTGTGGTATTTTTGTGCTGGCTTGATGTAGACACTCCTTATTGTCTCCTATATCTGGAGTGTAGCCAAGGCATTTGTTCAATAAAGTATTCTAATGACATTTTTATCTTATCAACTGGAATATGTCTTCCAGAGATTGAAATCTATTTATACCATCTTATCCATTGACTCATATATTTTCTTTCACAGTTTTTAACTGTGGGGTATCCAACATGTTGAGGGCCTGTTTGTTAAAATTTCAGGGCCTTTTTCAAGTTCTCTTTCCATTGTGTGGTTTCTAATGGAATGTCTAGGCTGATCTGAACACTGCTTGTTCATCAGTTACCCCTCTCTTGGCTAATACATGTTCATCAAAATGAAGTGAAGGGAGTTTTAAGGGTTTAGAGGAATCAATATTTCTTTTTTTTCCTTTTTTTGGGAAGTCTCAATCAGAGTAGAAGTCCTGGGTCCATCTTATTTCCAAAAGAGAAAAGGAATTCTACATACCTATCAGTGATGTAAAATACTAGGGTATGGGAAACAAAACGTATCCACAATCCATGGAATGTTCTTTATATATCTATGGATAAATTTGGAGTTTTACTTTTTTACTAGAAAAATTATTTTTCCTACATTTCACTTTTCCTCTGAGAACCACTTTCTTTCCCAATACTCCTGTCCTCAGTTTTGGACAAGATCAAGATAGCTTCAACAGCTATATAAATCATATAATTGGGGTATCTTGGTCTAAAAACTGTAATCCTCTCTTATTAACACAGGTAAAAATACGGATGGTGTTTTAAAGTATGAGTCAGCCCAATTAATATTAAAATATTTAAAATAGTGTATGTAATGTGGAGGAAAAATGGCAAAAATTCTTTAGGGGATTATTCTGGGGATTGTCTGGGGACAACTAAAGCTCTGACTGAGGAATAGCTGCAAGGGTCATGCATATAATACAAGTTCTATGGTACATAGGCTTAAGCCGGGAATGGGGGAGGAGTGATTGACTAAAATGATTCTCCATAAGGTGATTTTCTCTAATTGCCTAATTCTGTTCTTGACATCAGGGTCAGCACTGTGAGTCCCCTACACCCCTGCGTTCTCTCTGTCATTGAGCTGTCATGCCTTTATAAGTCTGTCCTTTCTCCTAGTCTCCCATTATGAAGAATAGTCTTCATAATTAATATTATTAGAGAAACTCATCCATAGTGTAGACAGAGCTATATCCTGGAGAGGTCTGGGCTATCTTTAAAAACATCCAAAGAAGCAATACAAAGCAATAAGAGAAATTTGGTGTGATCTGCTGATCAGGGAAAATATGAGGATTCTTGTTTGAGATATGAAATGGGATTTAGGAAATTTAAGACTAACAGTGATAATGAGACACTGAATATTTTTTTAATATGTGGAGTTGAGGCTTTTTTCTCCTTTTTACAAATTGTGGAACACTTTTTGATGATTAAATTTGACAAGCATTTTGTTAGTGCTCACAATGATCTAGGTAGAGGCTAAATCTGGGAACAAAAAAGATAAAAACATAAGAGTTTTTCTTATGAACCTTGAATTCGTTTTTCCCTTTTAAAAATTTATTTATTTCTCAGTTTTCAACATTCATTTCCACATTATTTTAAGTTCCAAATTTCCTCCCCATCTCTCTCCTCCCCTCACCCCAAGATGGCATGCATTCTGATTGCCCTTTCCCCCAGTCTGACCTCCTCTCTATCATGCCTCTCCTCCTATTCCCTTCCCCCTATCTTTCTTGTAGGGCAAGATAGATTTCTAAACTCCATTGCCTGGTATATCTTATTTTCCAATTGCATGTAGCAACAATTTTTACTATTGTTTTGAGAACTTTGAGTAACAAATTCCTTTCTTTCTTCCCTCCCCATCCACCATCATTGAGAAGACAAACAATTCAATGTAAGTTATATATGTGTACTTATCCAAATGCTTCAATAATAGTCATGTTGTGTGTTTTTTTTAAGCAACTGGAGTTAAGTAACTTGCTCAAGGTTACACGTGTTTCTGAGTACGTGGTAAGTGTCTGAGCCCGTATTCGATCCCCAGGTCATCCCGACACTGGGGCTCCTGACACTGGGGCCAGTGCTCTTACTCGCTGTGCTACCTGGCCACTCCAATAGTCATGTTGCGAAAGACAAACTATATTTCCCTCCATCCTATCCTACCCCCCACTTAATCCATTTTCTCCTTTAACTCTGTCCCTTTTCAAAAGTGTTTGCTTCTGACTACCCCCTCCCCCAATCTGTCATCCCTTCCATTATCCCCTCCTGCCTTCTTCTCCCCTTCCCCTTTACTTTTCTGCATGGTAAGATACCCAATTTAATGTGTATGTTATTCCCTCCTTCAGCAAATCTGATGACAGTAAAGTTCACTCATTCCCTCTCACATCCCCCCTCTTCTCCACCATTGTGAAAGTTTTTTCTCTCCTCTTTTATGTGAAATAATTTCTCCCTTTATTCATTGCCCAATATACTCCTCTCTTACCACTTAATTTTATTTTTAGATATCATCCCTTCATATTCAACTCACCCTGTGCCATCAGTCTATCTATCTATCTATCTATCTATCTATCTATCTATCTATCTATCTATCTATCTATC
>NW_027185804.1:27123393-27133654 GCF_028583685.1 Petaurus breviceps papuanus
ATCTATCTATCTATCTATCTATCTATCTATCTATCTATCTATCTATCATCTGTCTATATCTGTTTCTTCCACCTAACCTAATACTGAAAAAGGTTACATGAGTTACAAATATCATCTTTCCATGCAGTAATATAAAGAGCTCAACTTTAATAAATCCCTTATGATTTCTCTTTCCTGTTTACCTTTTCACACTTCTCTTGATTCTTGTATTTGAAAGTCTATTAAGCTCCAGTCTTTTCAGCAAGATTGCTTGAAAGTCCTCTATTTCATTGAATGCCCATTTCTTCCCCCTGATGTGTTATACTCAGTTTCGCTGGGTAGGTGATTCTTGGTTTTAATCCTAGCTACTTTGACCTCAGTAATGCCATATTCCAAGCCCTTCTATCACTTATTGAAGAAGCTGCTAGATCTTGTGTTATCCTGATTTTGTTTCTACAATACTTGAATTGCTTCTTTCTAGCTACTTGCTCTGTTTTCTCCTTGACCTCGTAAGTCTGGAATTTAGCTACCATATTCCTGTGAGTTTTCCTTTTGGGATCTCTCTCAAGAGGTGATCAGTGTATCCTTATACTTTCTATTTTACCCTCTGGTTCTACAATATCATGGCAGTTTTCCTTGATAATTTCTTGAAACATGATGTCTAGGATCTTTTTAGATCATGGCTTTCAGGTAATCCAATGATTTTTAAATGATCTCTTCTGGATCTGTTTTCCAGGTCAGTGCTTTTTTTTCCAGTGAGTTACTTTACATTGTCTTCTATTTTCTTCATTCTTTTGGTTCTTTTTTATAATTTCTTAATTTCTCAGAAAGTCATTAGTTTCCATTTGCTCCATTCTAATTTTGAAGGATTTTCTTCATTGAACTTTTGGACCTCCTTTTCCATTTGGTCAATTCTGCTTTATAAGGCATTCTTCTCCTCATTTGGCTTTTCAGACCTCTTTTGCCATTTGGGTTAGTCTATTTTTTAATGTGTTATTTTCTTCAGTATTTTTTGTGTCTCCTTTAGCAAATTGTTGATTCGTTTTCATCATTTTACTGCATCAGTCTCATTTCTTTTCCCAATTTTTCTTCTCTTACTTGATTTTCAAGATCCTTTTTGAACTCTCCCATGGCCTGAGACCAATTCATATTTTTCTTGGAGGCTTTTGATGTAGGAGTTTTGACTTTGTTGTCTTTTCTGGTTGTATGTTTTGATCTTCTTTGTCATCAAAGTAAGATTCTGTAGTCTGACATTTTTTATACTGTTTGTTCATCTTCCCAGTCAAATACTTGACTTTCTAACTCTTTGTCAGATTAGGACTCTGCTTCCAGTGAGGGTTAGTGTGAGTGTAGGTGTACTGTCCCTGGCTTCAGGGGTTTTGTATCATTCACTTGATTCACTGCTGTCTGTGAGCTGGAGCTCTAAAAAGCAGTCACTCCTGCTGCTGCAGCTGTTGCTGCCACTAAACCTGGTTTAACCTGTCTCCCAAGATGGTTTTGCCAGAGTGTGGCTGCTTTTATGCCAAATCTTCTTGCAGCCACAGGTAAACATTGAGTGAAGGTGGAAACCAAAAGTGGATGAGCATCCCTCAAAAGAATTCAGGAAGCCGTCACACCATAGGTGCTAGAACTCCCTAAACAGTCCTTGTATATACCCCATCACCATTGTAAATATAATATTTTAAAGATAGGATTTTATTTTAAAAGAAGTGATAAACATGGAATTTGAGAATATTTCCCTCCACAAAATTATAGGTCCTTAAAGCAAGAGGCTTTTATCCTATTGTCCATGAACTTAAAAAAGATAATTATTTCAATATAATTGCTTTCTTTTGTAATCCTATTTTAAATTTATTTCACTTAAACACTTTCTGAAAAGATGTCTATATACTTCACCAGAATGATTAAAGTGTCCATCACACACACACACACACACATACACACACACAACACACAAAGGTAAGATCCCCTACACAATGGATGGAGTTGCTGAATCTTGAATCAGGAGCAGCCTAAGTTCAAATCCTTCCTCAGAATTATGATAGCAACAACTCATATTTATAAAAGTACTTTAAGGTTGCAAAGCTCTTTGAAATTTATTAACTCATTTTATCTTTACAATGACCTATAAGGTAAATGATATTTTACCCCCATTTTAGAAAGGAAGAAACTAAGACAAACAGGTAAAATGACTTTTCCAGAATTGTAATAGTGTCAGAAGGAGGATTTGGATTCAGATCTTCTCACTCCAAGTCCAATTCTCTGTCCACTTGACCACCTAATCACCTCAATTTAATTGCTTCTGAAAGGTGAAGTAATGTCACACAGATAATAGATGTTAAAGGTCGGGTTTGAACTTGGGTCTTTTGACTTTCAATCCAGTGTTTTCTCATCTCAATCAAGGTACGTCCTTAGTGGGAACAGAGAAAATCTTGGTATAGTAGGTAAGAACTAACTGTGACCTAATTATTCCTCCATGGGGAGAGACAGAGAGAGAGAGAGTGAGAGAGAGAGACAGAGACAGAGAGAGACGGAGACAGAGAGAGAGAGAGAGACAGAGACAGGCAGACAGACAGAGAGACAGAGACAGAGAGAGACAGAGACAGAGAGACATAGAGTGAGAGACAGAGACAGAGACAAAGAGAGAGAGACAGACCAAGAGATAGAGACAGAGAGATAGAAACAGAGAGACAGATAGTGACAAAAAGAGTGACAGAAGATAAATGGCCAAAGAGAAAGAGAGATGTGTTTAATGAAACCTGTCAAACACATGAGCAATTAGGAAATTTCTACCTAAATATGTACAAATCCAACAAAATGACATATATAAACATATAATTATTGCTAGCAATCCTAAGCATACAAGACATTCCTCACAATGACCATGCAAGATGTTACTCTATCCCCATTTTACAGATGAGGAAAATGAAACAGACAGGTAAAGTAACTTGCCCAGGGTCACACATCCATCATGTGCCTGAGGCAGAACTCAAATCCATGACTTCCTGAATCCAAGTCCTCTGCTCTATTTACCATACCATGTAGCTGCCTCTCAGCTTCTTAGACCTTTATTTACCTATATATTAAATAAGAGGACTGAACTATTGTATTTTAAGGTATCTTCTAAATCTCAATTTATGAAACACCTTACTTCATTTTACTAGCCATGGATTTATAATCATTTACATATTTACAAGGATAATATTGGTTATGTTTATACATTGATTAAAGGTCCCAAACACATTTTTATTTGGTCATCACAGAAAATCCAGGAGTTACAGACCATAGGCACTGTTTTAAAAGTTAATAATAAGGAATCTTTGGTGCAGAGAAAATTACTTTCCCAGGTCACACAGTTCAAAAGTTTAAGAAAAGAGTCATTTGGACCCCCAAATTCCTGATTTCATATCCAAAATTTTTATAGCACAACATGATAATGACATATTTTACAGAAGAATAAGGACTAATGGCATCCACTAATTACTATTATCCATCTGTCTGTCATCATATATACTCCTACAAGCTCATACACAGTACTTGACAGTTTACACGGTCCTTTTTATTTCTCACAATACAACCCTCCATTGAAAGGGGTTGAAGAACCAGGGCTAAGAGAGCCATGACTCACCAACAACCTGTTGTAGTATACAGATAGAGTAAATAACTACCTAAGTCTCCCTATATGGGTTTTAGAAAACTAGATTCTAAAGTAAAAATCACACTTTGGAAAAGTACATGTATACCAGACAGTCATTTGTAAAACTTTTTTGGTGTGATCATTTTCAAGAAATTTGTAATTGTGGTATGATGATGTTGTGAACTTATTTGATTTATTATTGAAACAAGCTTCAAAAACAAGATATCTTGTTATAATTTCTAAATGTAAATATCCCTATGCATATTTTTCTCATGTCCATTTCAATATTAATCCTTTTATATTCTAAAATTTCTCCAAAGAAAATATGACAAGGATAAAGAACAATGCTGCAATTTCATTGGCATAGGGAACTCTATGTTGAGGAAATTTTCTCTGCCAATAGAGGTTAGCACCTTTTTCAGAAATGCATTGATTTAATGAGTTACCTAGTATCACTGACAGGTTAAGATATTTGCCTAAGTTTAGAATCCAATATTTGTTATAGGTAGGGCATAAAACCAATTTTGTATCTAAAGGTGGTTTTCTAGTAACCGTACAGTAATTTTTTTCATGAGTACCACAGTGACCTTTTTTCCCCCTTGTTTATTGCTCCTTATTTTCCCTGAAGGGAAATATGGGTCAGGCATAGGGTCAGAGCAAGGACTGGTCAATGGAAAACATTGCTGGTCAAGTTAAAGAAAAAAATCACTAGGAAGGCCATAGATATGTTGGGTAGGGCTCCTTTGGAGGATTTTAGGGAACAGATGAACAAGTTTTGTAAAGATGAGGCAATGTAGTTTGTGTGCTATTAGAACTATTAGAAGGCCATGTAAGTGAGATCACAGGTCTACTGAAGTGCTGAGGTTGAAATAACTTTTAAGTCTCAGCTATCCAAGACTTAGATACATTCAAGTCATGATGAAAGACAGTATGAGGTAATGGACCGCTCATTGGCTTTCTATCAAAAATGGTTGAGGTCACTCATATAGTTCCATCCTGCACTACACTGAAAGTTGGTAGTGTAGAATTTGTAGGTACCAGATATAGAAATGCAATTTAACAATGGCTAAAAGCTTCCTAATCCAATACTTCAAAGACTCCCCGATGCTGTTGGTTAAGAGCCTGTGTATATTGCTATATATGAGGGCTTTTCTAGAATTGAGTAAAGAAAATAGCCTTATTGAACAAATTTTACAATACATACCATAGAGTAGTGGAGAGTAGATTGTTTTTTCTTGTAATCTGAATAGCTGTTTGAGGAAAAAGTTTTCAATAGTTTTTTTTTTTTTAAATCTGACAATTTAATTTCTCTGTGCTTTAATTTTCCTACCTCTAAAAGAGGGATGTTAAGACTTTACCAACATCACAGTGTTTTCACAGGAAAGTCCATTGCAGACTTTAAATAGCTCTAGAAGGTAGACTATTATAATTATGATTAATATAACAATACATATTATTATTATTACACTTGGCTATCTAGAACAAACTTTGGCTGCTGTCATATAAATTAAGTGGCATGCCAGTACTAGAAGGTATCCTTGATATTATGATCTAATTTTTATAGATGGAAAAACCTCCAGCTCATTGAGCTGAAGGCACTTGCTTGGCATCACATTTTCTCCTCTTATCCTCACAACACTCTTGTGGGGGTGGGTGCTAGTAGCAGCCCCATTTTACAGGTGATTCAACTAAAGCTTAGAGAGGACTTGTTCAGGGTCATAGCACTTTTAAGTTTCTAAGACAGGATTTGGATTTGGGTTTTCTAACCTCTATCCCCAGAACCCTATCCACTGTGCCTAGGATTGTGTGACCCTGAAGTCTCTTTATAACACTCATGATCCTTAAGTCTATGAGGTCCAACCGTATTGAGTATTTAGTGCACATATATTTTAATTTTTTTTAAATGAAAGTTTAATTTTGTTTTTAAAGAATCACACCTCATCCTACCTTCAGCAACATTGTAAATAACAACAATGAAAGGCTATACCTACTAACCAGCAATGCCATCGCATCTATGTTGCGACTTTCTGCCCCTAATCCCCACCACTCCAAGGAAACAAGATAGGGACATTTATTTCCTTCTTCTCTGGGATCAAGATTAGTAATTATAGCTGTGCAGTACTTGGCTTCATCTTCTTTGCATGTGAGTAGTTATTTGTGAGTATTGGCTTTGTTTTCAGCAGTAGGAATTGTGGGGTCAGCTGCAAAAGAAGTATAAGATATGTTCTCTCCACTTCAGCAACTAACTTGCAATCTATTGAAGAAGCAAAAGGAAAACTGACAAACGTTCTTTTTAATTCAACAAATGTTTCTCAAAAGGCTACAGGGTTCATACATATAGGATAATTAGAATTCCTTTCCCTCCTTGTATGTATTTTGTGCCTGCATGCACCTGCCATTTCCCCTCCATAGATTGTAAGTTCCTCAAGGTCAGTGTCTGTTTCACCTTTTTTTGTATTCCCAGAACCTATCACTGGGCTTGGTATCCAGAAGGTGTCTAATTAATATTTGTTGATTGATTAGTTGGCATATAATTGCTGGGCATAGTTGGGTGCTATGACTGAAAATACATAGAGTAAATCTATCCAAAAAATTGATCAAAACTATTATATGTGTGCAGAACCAACTTAGATGACATTCCACCTTAGCAGTCCTAGAGGTTCCTAGTTTTAAAGGAATAACACCTCTAAAATACTTAGGTATCCTACACATGAAAAGTAACAGAAAGAAAACTCAAGTTAGATTGTTTAAGATAAATGAAACACCCAATACACAAAATAGGACAATGCCATCAGCTTAGAGAATAAACCCAGTGCATGCCTGGAATACCTTAGAGTCAAAGAATATACACACATTGCTGTTTGCCTTTCTTCTCCTTTGTTGGCAACAGACACAGTGAATACTCAATATGTCCAGAGCTTACCTGGGGAGATGATTAAGCAGAAACTCCTAGATGATTGACATATTTGAGTTGCAATGAATTGGTTGATGAAGAGATGATCTATTCTGTTGACCTTGAGCTGTCATGGAAATATCCTGGTGGAATTTGGACTGGGTAAAATTGCTGCCTCATATCCTAATAACTATAACTCTCCCTCTCTCCAAGAAATGGGATTGTTCAACACTATCAAATTAAATTAACACTGTCTTTAATGAAGTTGCTTGCATTTCCAATATATTAAGAAAGAATTGTTCAGCATAGAGTTATAATATGATCAGTGGGAATGTTTATTTTAATATTCCTTCAATTCAATTAAACAATATCCAATGATTCTACTTCATTAAAATATTTACTCCAATGAAAACCCTTCATGAGACTCATGTCAGGGAGCAAGTCTATCACCTGATGAATTGGGGTGTCATAAGGTTGTATAGGGTAGCGGAAAGAGCGCTGAGTGATATTTACAAAGAAACTACTTTTTATTCCTGGGTCTGCCACTTATTAGATAAATCATTTGGACAAATCACTTAATTTCTATGAACTCTTCTTTCTTCATCTGTATATTCCCCATGTGGTGATACTTCTAACACATAGAGTGACCAGAATAGCTATCCAGGTTCAAAGTCCACTATGAGTTAACATCCACTGAAAATGATCATTCATGAGCCCACAGCAATGTTTGTTCTGTCTTTTTTAGTCTTTTCTAATCTGTAATTAGACACAATGAATACAAAGCAAAGTCACTTAAAGAAATAATATGGTAAGAAGATTTGTAAGATAACATTGGCATTAGAAATGTAGGATGGGATTTCCCCATAAATATATCCTTAATCAGTGTAGAGAATCAGCATGTGGAGCGATTCCATGTGAGAATTCCACACATGGGAATCTGTGCATTCTTCCAATGCTCCAGAACCCCTGATGACTTCTAGTGATATCATGGTGCTTTTCTCACTAGTTTTTGGTGGCCCTCACTGGGTCTTGTTGGACATAATGCATTTAATGGGCCTTCCCATAGGAATCATGTTTTCTTTTATTAGACTTTGCAGTCTAGACAAGAAATCCATGCTGGCACATTGCTGTGCTGGTCTCAGTATGTTTTTTGCTAAATTCATTTGTATCTACTATTCTCAGGCCTCATCTGTTCAGGGCCAACCAAGTCATCTCAGCCTCAGTGAGCTAGGGCATGGCAGCTGGACCTTCTCCCTAATTAGCACAGGGTTAGCTCTTTGGTAAAAATGACTGCATCTGGAAAATGAAAAAAAGCCAAAAGAGGGAGAATGTTCACAGACAATGCTTAGATATTTAGTGTTTTGTTCTTATGCCTAAGCTTAGTTTAAAGTTTTCTGATTAAATAATTGAGCATTTTAACAATCTTATACAATCTCAAGATCTTTTCTGGTTTAGCTGAGAAAAAGAAGTTAAGCAATTTATTTGATCCTCTCAACAATGCTACGAATTAAGTTCTCTCCTGACCTCTATGTTACAATGGACAAAACTAAGGCATCCTGAACTTACATGATTTGTCCAGGGTCTCACAGCTAGAATGTAGTTCAAAGTGGATTTGGATGTAGGTCTTCCTTGTTTTAGGCCCAGTGTTCTATCTCTTGTGTCTAGATATTGCAAGACTCCATTCCCTCCTCCCCCCATCCCTGATTAAATGAAGACAGCTCAGGGATGGTTTTTTGCAGCAGTTTGGAGGACAGCATTAGTATCTTACAGCCTTTTTTGAGTTTCTGGTGTTAAAGATGGAGATGAGAAGCAGAGTAATTATGAAATAATCAGAACACAATTATAAAGTTACCTAAACTGGGTTGCAAGATCAGAAACTTCAGTTGCAATAGAAGCTGCTCTTATAGATTTTTAACGTAAAATTTAAAAGTTGGAAAGGTCACAAAACACTGTATTGTCTCAAGTGATTTAGCCTAGAATAAATAAATGCAAGCAATCCAATGTTCTTGAAAATAACTGAAGTATATAGTATGGGGCATTAGAAGGAATAATGACCATTTCATATTATTTCATCTTTTGTTAAGTGAAGGAGAGACAATCCCCTAAATTTAACTATTTAAAAGAGAACACTCTGGAATAGTCAATGATAGATTCTTGAAGTGAGCCAAGAAAGTAAGGGATGACTCTCTCTTAAGATGTTTCTGGCAAGAGAAGTTATGGTTTCATGTTTTGCTATTTGGATGCACTTATTTTAGCTCAATTGTAAAAATACATCAATCATAGAAGAGCAAGGAATTAATGTTGTTTCTCTATGGTGATTCTCTTCTTCCCCTCCCCTTAATTATGGCAGCATCTGGAGGAAAGACCAATTTTGTCAGGGGTCCAGGCCTCCCTAATTTAGGAAGCTGCCAGCTGGTTTCACTACCCAGATGGACATTGCATCGTCACTGCAAGAAACTGAAGAAAAGTGCTAGAATGAGTTTTAAGTGACTCCTTCACTGTGATTCCCTAGGGAACAGAATCTGCTTTGTGGGGTTTAAATGGGAGGGCCTTTGGTGAGTTGGCTGATTAATAGAAGTGGCTCTCAAAAGGTAGTTGATCTGGCAGCTATTTCCTCAGTTACTCAGCTGGACTTTGAGGAAATCAAATAGAGAATTAACAATGTTTTCTCATCATGAAGGTTACTCATCCTAAAGTTTTTCATTATCAGGCTTGAATTCATCTAATTTGAGATATCAATACATTTTATTCATTTACTCAACATGGAATGAAGTTATTCCTTATCTGCATTACTGTAGCTTACTGTGTGAAAAGACTTCCTAATCCTTACAAAAATCAGTTAAGTATTTAGAAAAGTAAAGAGAAAAAGTCAAACTGCAATAGACAAAACCTTTTGATAAAAGAAAATGTTATGTTAATGAAATATCTACTCTATTTCCTTTGCATGCCAGATGAGAATGGGAACATTGCTTTTGGTGAATACTATCATTATTGTACTTTTTTAGTAATGGTAATGATACAGATATCGCATGAGAGAATCAGGATGTTTAAGGACTTTGGCAGACTAGGTTATTGGCTTGAAACAGATAAGATGGAATTTTGTAGAGATGACTAAGTTTGGAACACAATAATCAATTTAACAAAATTTGTGAAATTACTAGGGAACAATTTGTCTGGAAAAAATCGGGGTGTTTTCTTGGACTTCATGTTAAATAAAATTAAATAGTATGATATAGCAGCTAATGTAAACATAACATATATCAAATGCAAGATTCTGTTCAACTGTAGGGATTAGTGCCAATGATCTCACCATGTACTAGGTACTGTATTCAGTGAAATTTGCCATGTTTTAGAAGGATGTTGATAACTTGGAAATATTCACAGGATACTGACCAAGAAGGTGAAAAATCAAAAATCCTCATTTCATAGGAATATTAGTTGTTGTTGTTTGGCTTTTGTTCTCAAAGTTTAGGAAAGTGAGGCACAGAATGGGCTCTCTTACATAGTCAAAAATTCAATTTGAGAGTGGAAGACCCTCAGGGTTTCTGGCCAAAACAGAAATTATTTCTATTAACTTTCACTCTGAGCCATTGTTGCCAATTTATGAAAGCCAGAGGGATTTTGCTTTAAGGCCTACTGCTTAAGAGAGGAATCTACCCTGTAAGCCTCAAGATATATTGACAGGTTTCATCAATAGGAAGGGGAGAGAAGGAGAGGGAAGAGGACAAGGAAAAAATGAAGAAAGGAAGGAA
>NW_027185804.1:27133754-27180381 GCF_028583685.1 Petaurus breviceps papuanus
AAGGAAGAAAGGAAGGAAGGAAGGAAGGAAGGAAGGAAGGAAGGAAGAAAGGAAGGAAGGAAGGAATGAAGGAAGGAAGGAAGGAATGAAGGAAGGGAGGGAGGGAGGGAGGGAGGGAGGAAGGAAGGGAGGAAGGAAGGAAGGAAGGAAGGAAGGAAGGAAGGAAGGAAGGAAGGAAGGAAGGAAGGAAGGAAGGAAGGAAGGAAGGAAATATCTGGAAAGGGTAAGCCTATAGAAGATACATGTAGGACATGATTTCTTTTTAATTGTTTGAGAAGTTGTCACATGACAGAGTAATTAAACTTTTAAATCAATGATTAAAAATATTTATTTGGGTATAGCTACCTTTGTAATCATATAAAATCACACTGAAAATCATTTATGATCATTTGATCACACACACAAAAAGATCATTTGAGCCCCAATAAGGGCCAACACCTGAAATAATCAACCAGAAGGAGCACCCTGACATAACAGACATGCTTTACTCTGCTCTCTGAGTGAACCAAGAATGTCCTTTCCTGTGTCAACAACTACAGGAATTGATGAACCTGACGGGGAACATTCTTCTGGTTATGACCACTAAGAATAGGATGCCTGGGACTGGATACTGTTTTGAATAGTGGGAGTTTTCTTGTCTTGGTATTTTATTGAAATATACTATGTAGGGGAAACATAGATATCCTGGGATTGTCATTTAACTCAGGAAATTATTATTTATGCAGTTAACCAGCAAAGTTTCATTTTACCTACCAAGTTTCAACTCAAATGCCTATATCTCTTATACTGAAATATCTCTACACATAACATGAAGCTAGAGTTTAGGTTTACTTTTGGCAGAAAAATTTAACAAAGAATGTTTGGATTCTGCAATTTTCTTTTTCCTTCCTTCCTTCCTTCCTTCCTTCCTTCCTTCCTTCCTTCCTTCCTTCCTTCCTTCCTTCCTTCCTTCCTTCCTTCCTTCCTTTCCATACTATTTTTTCTGCTGCAAATACTATTACAATAACTTTCTCCTCTCTTTCTCTCTCCTTTAAGCTAATTTTTAAAGCTTACATTGAGATTCAATCCAGATACCAGACAACTGGTTTAAAATCTAATGAGTTGCTTTGAAATGTTCCTATTTAAAGTCTTCTAATCTAGAATCATGCTAAGATGTTAAAGAAGTTCAAGTTTTAACCTTGTTAGTTGAATATTTCTTTAGATGTAATTGTACCAGTCCTGCACTTTTATCACAGAATTATTACAATAAAGTGTCTGAAGCACAACCTAAGTCATCTCAGGTCTCATTTTTTAGACACTTGGTACAATAGATGACCTGTATGCGAGTGAATTTTGTGGGTTTTTTCCAATAACAACAAAATATACCCCACTAAGTAAGTTTCACATTCTGTTAAGGTCACACATATTTTGTACTAATTTTAGCACTTATTTTAAGGTTAACTGAAACATTTGAAAGGAGTTTGCATTGTATCATACTAGGAAGAGTGAAACAATGCTGCTTCTTTACCTACAGCTTTTGCTTTACACGTCTGTCTAGTTTAGACGTCAGTAAAGATCTAACACTTCTGCTTCTCCCCCTTCCTAAAGTACTAACTATTACTTTAGCAGGGTATCAACATAGGGAGCAAGAATTAAGGACTGGGAGGGAGGAAGATTCTTATAGGCTTGTGTGTTGGGTTATTCATTTAGTGTCCAACTTTCATTAACCCCAAAGCTTAAACCATTACAGATCTCTAGTGAGCCTAAGTTATGTGTTGTGGAAAGCAAGATGGTAAAGGTTGCATACTATAAAATGTTGGATAATACACATAAATTGTAAAAAATCTAGAAAGGTAGAAACGGACCAGCTACAAAGAGCTTTACAAACCAAATAATTTGAACCTGGAGGTAATTGGGAACCCCTAAAGTTTATTTAGTAGAAGGGCAACATGCTCAGAACTTTACTTTCATAAAGTTGTTTTGATAACTGAGTGAAAATGTTCTGATGTGGGGAGAGACTTGAGTCAGGGAGACCAACCAGGAGGCTATTACATTAATCTACGTGAGAGGTAATGAAGGTCTGCACCAGTTTGGTATCAGTGTTCCTATATAGAATGTGCCTTTAATGAGATTTTGTGAAGGTATAACTTTTAGGGGAACCCAGGGACAGAGAGCCTTGATTTGACTGAATTGAGAGGTTCATATGATTAAGTTTAGGAAGAGATTTAAGATTCAACATGTTACCAGCCATTTAACAATACCTTATCAAACACCTATTATGTACTAGACTATATAATAAATATTGGGTGTATGAATATAAAGAATCAAATAAGAACCTATATGAATATATACAGGGTAAATATAAAGTGAATCAATAAATATAAAGTATTATAGTGGAAAGATCCCTGGCTCTGGTTTCAGATTCAAATTCCACTTGAGGAGTCAACTACTTGTATAACATTGAACAACTCACACATCTTAATGGGCCTCAATTTCAACAGGATGACTGGGACTAAATGTCATCTGATGTCTCTTCCAGATTTAGACCATCAACACCATTCCTCTCATTTTATAGATGAGGCAACAGAAGCTCTGAGAATTTTTAAGTGCCTTGCTGTATATCACGTAGGTAGTAAGTGACAAATCTGAGATTTGAAGTAAGGGATTCTAACTATATATATTCAGTGCTCTTTCATTTATTGTCTCCCCTCTCCTTGTCTGGGGTTTTATTGAAGACAAAACCCTCATGTTGGAAATGGATCATTTGCAAATGATGAGTCATTTTCTAGAACAGGGACAATCAGCTTCCAGTGCCAGAAATCTGACATCTCCCTGAAGCATTCAAGTGACTTTATGAGTCATTTCATTTGTTCCAAAATTGGTATCAAGTATTTCTTTTTCTTAGCCTTGTCTCCAGTGTCCCTCATTCCCCTTGGCATCAAATGAATTCAAGGAGAAAATTTCTCTAGGCCAAAACCCCCAGTGATACTTGTTTTTGTGAAACTCTATCCTCAGTATTGTCCCTGGAAACATATTGCCATTTTGAATAGAGGTCATTATTAATTAAAGTGGCTACTGTGAACATTATTATTGTCAGTCAAATAGACTACATGTGTGGTGTGGTTAATCTAATTGACAAGAGTTATTTTATTATGAAAAAGCATGTATAACAAAACATAGCATTAGAAATTCAAGGTGTCATTTGGGGAGTATTTCATTTACTCTCATGCTGAAAAGTCATCTTGAATTCTCCCTACATGCGAGCTAATAAGCAACGTGATTTCAAAAGGTGAATTTTCATGTTGTATACAAGATCAAAATTCTACTTGACACAATTATTACCTATTTTTATATTAATGCATGTCCATTAGGCATATACAGCAGAAAAGATGATCTACAAAGTAAAAAAGATAAGGTACTAATCTTATTCCTTGGCTCTTTTGCCAAGAAAGAGCTCTGTCTCTCAAGAAAATCTTTTTTTTGTAGTTTATTTTTTTTTATTTTTTAGTTTACATCATTAATTTCCACAACATTTTGAGTTACAAATTCTCTCCACATCTTTCCCCTACACACCACCATAAAACAGCAATCCAACTAAATATCCCCTCCCCCAACATGCCCTCTCCTACATCTTCTCTCATGCCCCCTCCAACTTTCCAGTAGGGCATGGTGAATCTCTATGCCCCTGTGCCCTGTATATCTTATTTCCCAGTTACATGTAAAATAATAATAATAATAATAATAATAATAATAATGACATTTTTTAAACCTTTGAATTTCAGATTCTTTCCCTACCTCCTTCATCCCCCACCCTTACTGGGAAGATAAGCAATTCAATATAGTTTGTACATGTGTAGCTATGCAAAACATTTCCATGGTGTATATATTGTGAAAGACTGACTATATTTCCCTCTATCCCATCCCACCCCCCACTTGTTCTATTCTCTACTTTGATCCTGTCCATTTTCAAAAGTGGGTGTTTCCAACTTCCCTTCTGTTATAGGAATGTAAATTTTTAAGATCTTCCCTGCCCCTATGTTAAGTGCACTTGGAGTCTGTGGTGGGAGGCTTGATTTTCAGGACTGCCCACACCTTGTTGATTTGTGATTGGGCAGTGGGTCAAGAGGGTTGTTGCATTCTCTGAGCCAGGAGAAGGCTATATAAACTCTGTTGTGTGGTTTGACCAGATGAGACTCTGGGGAGCCATTGAGAGCCACCCGGCTTTGAAAACGCAGTTGTTGATGCTTCGCTCTCTGGTAACTGTGATTTGGTATGGATGTAATTGTTGGACAGTTTGGAAGCCTGTCTGCTTGATCTGTTTCTCTGCCTTGTAACTTCTGTCTGTATTCTCTGAAATTTAAGGTGCTGAACTTTTCACCCTGAACTAGGTAAATGATATATGTTTGATTAATTAAAGTAAGGTTGTTAACCCATTTTGAGTTGCTTTCCTTTAGAAAAGAAGATCTAAGAACCTGTGTTGGCAGCCACCCTGGGGATGCTGGGTGCTTGCTGCTACACCTCCTCCCCAGCCTGCCCTCCCTTCCATCATACCTCTTTTCATCCCCTTGCCTCCTACTCTCTCGTAGGATGAAATACCCTATTTAGTGTGTGTGACATTCCCTCCATAAGCCAAATTACTTGAAAATAAGGTTGACTCATTCCCTTTTGCTTCCCTGTTCTTCCCCTCCATTGTAATAGTCCTCCCTTGCCTCTTCTATGTGAGATAATTTACCCTATTCTATTTCTCCCCATCTCCTCTTATTATATTCCTCTCTCACCTCTTAATTACACCTTTTAAGTAGCATCACTTCCTATTCAATTGTTCCTGTACCCTCCGTCTATGTACACCTGTACACATATATACACATATTCATATATGTATTCATACACCCATATACCCTCCTATATAGACATATGTATGTGTATATATACATACATTGTGTGTATATATAAACATATATATAATATATATGTACATACACAAACATTTTATCCCCTTCAACTACTCTCATACTGAGAAAAGTTTCATAAGTTACACTTACCATTTTTCCATGTGTGAATGTAAGTAGTTCAACTTTGATAAGTTCCTTATGATTTCTTTTCCCTGTTTACCTTCTCATGCTTCTTCTGATTCTTGTATCTGAATGTCAAATTTTCTAGTCAACTCTGGTTTTTTTTTTTGTCATTAAGAATGCTTGAAACTCCTCTATTCCATTGAATGACCATAATTTCCCCTGAAACTTGATACTCAGTTTTTCTGGGTAGGTGATTCTTGGCTTTAATCCCAGATCCTTTGACCTCCAAAATATCATATTATAAGCCCTTTGATCCCTCAGCATAGAAGCTGCCAGATCCTGTTATACAGATTGTGTTTCCACAGTATTCAATTTTTTTTCTTCCTGGCTGCTTTTAATATTTTTCTGGGAGCTCCAGAACCTGGCTATAATATTCCTAGGAGTTTTCATTTTGGTATCTTTTTCAGGAGGTGATTGATGGATTCTTTCAACCTCTATTTTGTCCTCTGGTTCTAAAACATCAGGGCAATTTTTCTTGAGAATTACTTGGAGGATGATTTCTAGGTTCTTTTTTTGATCATGGCTTTCAGGTAGTCCAATAATTTTTAAATAATTTCTCTTGGATATATTTTCTAGGTCAGTGGTTTTTCTAATGAGATATTTCACATTGCCTTCTATTTTTTTGGACCTGTTTAATAGTATCTTGATTTCTCATAAAGTCACTAGCTTCCATTTGCTCCAATCTAATTCTGAAGGAATGATTCTCTTCAGTGAACTTTTGAGATTCTTTTTCCATCTGATGAATTTGGCTTTTTAAGGCATTCTTCTCCTCATGGCTTTTTGTGCCTCTTTTGCCATTAAGTTTGTCTATTTTTTAAGGTATTATTTTCTTCAGTCAGGTTGTTGACTCTCATTTTATAAATTTCTAGCCTCATTCTCATTTCTCTTATCAATTTTTCCTCTACTCTCTTATTTGGTTTTCAAAATCCTTCTTAAGCTCCTCTATGGCCTGTAAGCAGCTTGTTCTTTTCTTGAATCTTCTGGTGCAGAAGTTCTGACTTCATTGTCTTCCTCCTCTTCCATGCTTTGACCCTTTTGTCCCCTAAAAAGGAGTCCAAAGTCAGGTTACTATGCTTCCCTCATTTGCTCATGTTGCCACTCAATTACTTGACTTTTGAGCTTTTGCCACAGTAGAACTCTGTTAACAGAGGGGGGAGTTTTGTCCGAAATAGCTGGGGTTTTCTCAGGTGCTGGAGCTATTAGTTGAGTGCCTTCTCTGAAGCCTCCCCATGCTCTAGCAAGCTGTTCATGCACCCTGGGACCTCTCCCCTAGACTGAAATACAGATCCAAGTAGGTTAAAGCAAGAGTTATTAACCCTTAGACTGGTGGCTTGGTCCCCCTACAATCTGCAGACGAGCTCAGAAGCAGCCTTGTGGTGGAAGCTGCATGGCTACTGCAGCTCAGCAGGTTCTCCCTCTAGGGGGCAAAGGCAGACCACACATATGAATTCTCTGTTCCCAAAGTCCACACTGCACTGACTCTCACTTTGTCCTTAGCATCTATGGGTTGATAATTCTGCAAACTGCTGCAGCTGCTGGT
The DNA here is from genome assembly GCF_028583685.1 of Petaurus breviceps papuanus. NCBI lineage: Eukaryota > Metazoa > Chordata > Mammalia > Diprotodontia > Petauridae > Petaurus > Petaurus breviceps. Next base: position 27,140,349 of record NW_027185804.1, read on the forward strand.
GACCTGAAGTCCCTCCCGCCAGGGGCTGGTTGTGGCCCCCTGAGGCTAAAACCTCCAGCTCACTTGTGGCTGGGCTCAGCTCCCAACATGCTGTGCTGGCCACTTCCTGTTTGCCTGCTGGGCTGTCCTCTGGGGGAGGTTAGCTTCTCTGTGTCTTTTTGTGGATTGTGTAGCTGCAAAGTTTGTTCAGAGTCACTTTTTACATGAACTGGAGGAGGTGGAAGCAGGAGCCCCTCGGAAGTCCTGTTTCTACTCCCAAGAAAATCTTTTAACTGCCTTGATCCTCAGTTTTTTTAATCTGTAAAATGGAATTAGTAATGCAGTTAATACCTGCACAACAAATTTGTTATGACTCTCAAAGATGGGAAATGAATTTCAAATACTTTTCCAAACAAAAATAAAAGTAAAGCAAAGCCTGCAGTTAAGAAGTTCACACACGAACGTACTAGACAACGTATGTGACAGTCGTTTAAATACTCAAGACCAATTTTAGTATCTTTGTGATCACAATATTGTGTTCTTCTTCAGACTCAGTTTCATTTAGTTCAATTTGAACCTAAATAAGCATCTCTCCCAAAACATAAATGACATATCTGAAACTTTCAAGTGAAAAGGAATGTATTACTTTCCAGCCCATCACATGCCACCTTTGGATAGCTCAAATTATTTGGAAGTTTTCCTTACTTTAATATATGATAGACTTTTGGAGCAGTAAATCTTTGTAGTTCTACCATATTCACCTCCAATCAACTATAAAATATATACCCAGAACAAATCTTTGAACAATGGAGCCTGTGGAAAAATGGGGTGAAGAGGTCTTTTAGCCTGGGAGAGTTGAAGGATCAGCAAGAAAGATTCATCTCACTTGGGTAAAAGGGGAGTACATTCCAGGACAGGAGGTTTCCCAGTAAGCCAGTAGCAAGCCCTATCTCACCAACCAGTGTGAGGTACTGAGCCCCACTGAGGTGGAGCAGGAAACCATCAACACACCAGGACAATCCCTCCCCACTGACATTCCATAGCATAGGCAGGAGAACCAGCAGACTCCAGCTCTAAGAAATACCATATGCTTTAGTGTAGTTCCAAGCATACAGGTGTCTTGCAGCTGGACCTCCATGCAGCCCAGGGCAAACAGGCATCCTCCATGGGCAAGACCTCCATGTGTGGCAGTATGATCCTGGGGACATGCAGAAAAACCCTACCTGGCCTCAGAACACACCAGACTCTACCACTAGGACCCCAGCTCAGAACAAGGTAAACTACCTGAGCCCTAGAACCTTCAGCTATACCAGCTACCCCACCCCACCCCTGAAGTGCAGCCCTAGACATGATGGTCCCCTGTGGGTTTCAGGGCAACATCAGGAGCAGCACCAGGTAAAAACAAAACAAAACCAAACTAGGGTCTGCAGCCCCTGCCACAAGAAGCCTGAGACAGAGTCCCTTCCACCCTGGGAGCAGGGAAAAAATTTAAAACAAAGGGAAAAGGCAAAAAAGAGCAAAAAACATAAAAAATCATTTGACCTTAGAAAGTTATGGTGACAGGGAAGATGGAGACACTAACTTAGAAGAGGATAATGATATCAAAACACCTATGGGAAAAATCCGAAGAAAAATGGGAAATGGTTTCAAGTCCAGAAAGAACTCATGGAAAGGCTGAAAAAGGAACTTTTAAATCATAAAAGAGAGGTAGTAGAAAAATTGGTAAAAATTGGTTAAATTAATTGTTTAAAATTGATCAAAAATATTTATAGCAGCCCTATATTCATGATGGCAAAATGTTGGTAACTGAGGGGATTCCTAAAGGCTGAACATGATGTAGTATGTTAATGTAATGGAATGCTATTGTGCAATAAGAAATGATTAACAGGCACATTTCAGGAAAAAAAAAAGAAACACCTGGAAAGACTTGTAGGGACTGATGCAAAGTGAAATGAGCAGAATAAGGAAAACACTATACACAGTATCAGCAAGATTGTATGAAGGTCAACTATGAATGACTCAACTTTTCTTAGCAACATAATGACACAAGAGAAATACAAAGGACTAACAAAGGAAAATGTTATCCATATCCAGATAAACAACTGATGGTTTCAATGCAGCTGAAACACATTTTTTCACTTACTTTATTCTTTCTCATGTTTTATTTTTTCCTTTTGAACTTTTTCTCCTTCCACAACTGTGATGAATATGGAAATATGTTTTACATGACAATGTATGTATAAATTATATCAAAGTACCTACCATTTCTAGCAGAGGGGGAGGGAGGGAAAAACTTGGGACTCAAAATCTTATAAAAATGAATGCTAAAAATGTTCTTCCCCCTCACTTTATTTTGTTTTATTTTATTTTTTAAATTAAAATTAAAATTTATTTTTACATATTTTTACATAATTCTTTGTCACAAGATTTTGAGTTACAATTTTTCTCCTTGTCTTTCCCTACCCACTGTTGTGCAGAGAATAAGTGGAAGCTGAGACCTGGGTTCAAAGTAAATTTAGGTGTGGATTTATTGATTAAGGTCGTGATTGCCTGGAGTATACACTCAAATCAGGCAGCCCTCAATTGGGGTACATACAGTGCATATAAAGCCTAAAACCACAACTGGGGAGGGGAGCTAGCATAAGCAATGATGTACAGAAGCCAAGAATTGCCATTGGTTAGATCTATAGCTCAAGGCTAATTTGGGAAGATAGTGCAAGGTTGCAAGGGCATTACTTTCCTGGAAAGGGGGTTCCTCCCAGAGCAGGGTGTAGGGTACAGGGTGATGTACAGGCTAGGGGTCATGTTCTAGGTACAGTGTGGAGGGACATTGGGTAATAGGAACAGTCTAGGGTCATGTTCTGAGTACAGGGTGGTCTCTTCTTAAGATAAACTTGTACCATAACCCCAGGAGTATGCTTTGGGCAATAACAAAGATTATGCCTTAAGCTGTTTCAAGTTATTACAGGGTATAGGACAGAGACAAAGACAAATATATAAAGGGCCTTAATGGTGGGCTTCAAATCAGGAGACAGGTAATTTGGGTTTAGGCACAATACCGCCACCCCAAAACAGTGATCCCATTGTATATCTCCTTCCCCAATCTGCTCTCTCCTATATTCTCCCCCATCTCCCCTCCAACTTTCCAGTAGGGCAAGATGAATCTCTGTACCCCAGTGCCTGTATATCTTATTTCCCAGTTGCATGTAATAGTAATACTAATACTGATAATTATATATGTATACATACATATTTTATATATATATATATATACATATTAAACATTTAATTTTAAAACTTTGGATTCCAGATTCTTAACCTTCCTTCCTAATCACCCATTGTTACTGGGAAGACAAGCAATTCAATTCAATACAGGTTGTACATGTGTAGCTACGCAAAACATTTCCATAGTAGATATATTGTAAAAGATTGACTATATTTCCCTCCATCCTATCCTGCCCCCCACTTGTTCTGTTCTCTACTTTGACCCTGTCACTTTTCAGAAGTGTGTGCTTCCAATTTCCCTCCCCCCTCAACGTGCCCTCCCCTTCATCATCCCCCATCTCTTCCCTTTCCTCCCTACTCTCCTATAGGGTGAGATATACCCTATTTAGTACATATGTCATTCCCTCTCTAAGCCAAGTTCAATGAAAGGGAGTTTGATCCATTCTCTTTTGCCTTCCTGTTCTTCCCCTCCATTGTAGCAATTTTTCTTTTAAAAATCTTCTTGATATGTAATTGTGGGAAAAATAAAATATCACTTAAAGAAAAAAATGAAATACAACATTTTTTCAATATCTACTCATTGCTCTTGGTTCTACCTACTGGAGATAAACAGAATAAATCCAATCCTTCTGCCCCTTAGCCATTTCAATACTTGAAGATAAATTTTATTCCCCACCTCCCTTCCAATCCCTTATCTTGGCCATGATAAACTTGCAAAACTACAATCTAAATAATTGTATGATTTCCAGTCCTTTTACCAAAAAGCATGTGGCTTTCCTCTAGGAGAATTTACAGCTTATGAATGTATGAGCTTTCGCCTAAAATAAGACACTTTACAAAACAAAACAAAACAAAAGTTAAGCAAGAAAATGGATATAATGGTCAAATGCAGTTTAACTTGAATAAAATACAGTGGGACTATCCCCCAACAAAATTAAAAAGATAAAGAAAAGCGAATCAGTGAAACCTGCTCTCATCTGGGCAGGTGTTCCTTTCTTAACCTTATCATTTTCCCTGCCAAACAACGTGGAACTGGCAGAGGGCACTATGTTGATGCCATACTCAATGCATATTTCTATTTGACATAATATCCCTTAAGTCTAAATCCACATGTTCTCTCAATTCTTTAGTTTTACATTCTTGGGGATATAGGATTATACTTATATGTTCCAGGTTTACCCTATTTGAAGCCCAAATAAGCCTGTGTGTCAAAGCTACTTTGGTTCATTTTATTTTTGTTTCATTTTTGCTTCTTTAGAGATTCTCTTGGTCCTGCAATCCAGAAACATTTTTCTTCTCCATCACCTATCTGAATTGAGAAGTACTATTTCTAATTTTAGAAGCAATAAAGGCATTGGATATCTTTGTATTTATTTGTGTATGTGCATGTAGTTGAATATTATACCTGGAATTTTGAATACAATATATTGAATATGATATATATACATATATATTCAATACAATTCAATAAATGTTTATTAAGTGTTTACTATGTGTCAGACACTGTGATAAGAGCTGTGGACATAGAAAGAGACAAATTACAGTCCCTATCCTCTTGGATTTAATTTAATTGGGGTAGAAAACATAACAAATATACACAAAACAAGCCACATACAGGCTAAATAGGAAATAAGAGAGGAAAGGCACTGTAATTAAGTGGGGTTGGGAAAGGCTTCTCTCCTTTACATCCTCATTTGCCTACCTTTCCCCTTGAATTTTCCCCTGGCTTTAACAAAGGAAAATAATCAAGCAGCTAATTAAGCCATTACAGCTTGTATCAGGTGCAACATTCACGACTCAAAGGTGACTATCTCACTATTGAAAGGAAAGTATATTTCATCATCTATTTTTGGACCAAGATTGGCAACATTGCAATTAATTTTATTTTTTTCTACCTTTTTATCTTGTTTCTACTTAGAATATTTTGTTCATTATATATTGTTCTTCTGTTCTTGCTTGATTCAGCTTCCATCATTTCATACATATTTTCAGGTCTTCACATTTTCTATGTATTCATCATATTTGTAACTTTTTACCATGAAATAATACCATTATCTTTTCTGGTAAGTTATCCTTAGGAGTAGTTTTGTTTTTCATGAAGTAGAATGGAACAGCATATTCTGGGATTTAGAGTTAGGTAGTGGTATCACTAAATAAATAAAAGATACAGGCACAGTCGTTTTTATAAAAGACGATTCAAGTCTAGCTAAAGAGGAAGAACCTAAGGACATATCTACTTAAAAATGCCTAAGAATATACAAAGAAGCAGCCAAATAATTCTTAAACTTTAGCAGTCCACACTGAGAATATAAGGTAAAGGCATAGCCTGACTAAAATGAAGTTAGGTTGGGCTGAGTTTTGAGCCACATTATGAAGGATGAAAGGTCCTCAAATGGATGAAGGAGAGGATGAAGAGTTGTTTTTCAGGTGAATTGTATGGGCAGCGAAATGGTGAGAAAGAATCACACTGATGCTTATATTTTTCTGACCTATGAGTATCTAAACCACATTATACTTCATAGATATTGGACGCCATTTTAATTCTGTCCTTTCATTTCTCATGTCTGTGCTTTGAACCACACCAAAGTACTCTTTACCACCACATTCACACCAGCCTCCTGCCCTTCCTGTTCTTATCTCATTCATTTAATTTATTTTGTTCTAGGCTTAAATGAGTTCTAGCCTTCTTTATGGAATATTCTTTTAGCTCAAAATGATTTTTCTTTATTCGCTTTTCTCTAAAAATGTTTGACCTCTCCTTTGCACTTATAATAAAACCTTATCATAGATATTTGAGTATATATCTTATCTCTGTTAGATTGTAAGCTTTTTGAGGTCAGAGTATTGTATCCTGGGACCAGTCCAGATTCATTCTCTGCTAGATGAGGTTCACTATTTTGACAGAATGAGACACTAGGAAATCATTCAACCCATAAAAAAGATGATTTACTTAGCTCACAAAGGGGAAGGATATTCAACAATATAGGCTCTGAGAATTGATTCAGCTGAATGAAGCTCTCTTGCCTGAGTTAACTATCTTATCTAACACCAGCCTTTTAAATAATGTACCTTGAGCTCCTTTTCACTGCTTTGGGCACAGGCAATGAAAAAGTGAAATAGTTTGAGCCTCTTGTTCCCTGAGCTCACCAACTGTCAAGAAAGATCCCTTTTAAGGAAAAAAAATAGCATAACTTGAATGTGTGCATGTGGGTGGATTTTATCATTTCATCCTTCACATTATTTTTATTTGTTTGACTATGCTTGAGATTTTATTTGTGTAGGGATCTCCCATTGAGGAACCCTCTCTACCAAAGCCAATGAGTATCTGCCTGGACCACTGAGAGGTTAAGTGACTGGTCCAGGGTCACACATACAGCATATGCCATAAAGAGTCCATTCCTCCTGACTTTGAAGTAAACTCTCCATCTGAATCCTTCTTGTCAAAATTTCTTACTGTGCAAAAATGATCTGAGCAATATTTTGAACATCTTTTATTGTAAAACTATGCCATGCTGCTTCTCACCTTGCCCAGAGGAATTTTTTTTATAAAAATATACTGAATTGAATGAAACACAACAACAAAGAACTCTGAGTTCCATGAGTGACACATTCCTTTCTGCTACCCATCATGAATTTCTCTGTGGTAAATACTTATCCAGATTTTCCTCTACTTGAAATATTAATGAAGTCAATTATAGCGTCTTCAACAACAACAACAACAACAACAATAGCAAACAATAGCAACCACCTGGGGGGTAGGATGTTAGAGCTAAAGAGGATTGATATAGAGGCAGAAGCAAACCAAAATTTAAGCAAACACATTTTTGCTTAATAATGTATCACAAATAATTGGCCAATTTCACCTTGATTGTTTGATTTTTCTAATAGGATACCTTTTTGTATTACATGTATACATTATTAATATTACTCTGCTAACATTAACACAACATTCCCCCCTTCCTGCTCTTTCTCATTCACACATAATGCACTAGGGCATTGGTCTCTAAAGCAAATTGCATATTGGTTTAAATATTATAACACACATTCATTTGCACTCATGTAATTCTGTATTTCTTTGTGCAAGGCTTTATTGTGTGACTGTAGGATGCATTCAATGAGCTATAGAATCTTAGCTTAGTTCAGTGATATGTGTTCCTGAATATTCTCTGGTATCACTTTGTTTGGATTATTATGTAAGCCACTTTGTAGGAAAGATGTTGACAATCTGGAGAATATTCAGAGGAAGGAGATGAGCTGGTTAAGGGACTTGAGATAAAGACTTAAGAAGATTGGATAAACAGACTGGCAATGTTTAGTCTGGAGGAAAAAAAAGACAGGCCAACCATGGAACCTGTCTTCATGTATTTATAGGATCATGTGGAACATTTGTTTTTTCGCTCAGGAGGGTAGAACTTAGATTGATGGGTAGATGTTTCAAAGATATATTTTTGGATTGTTGTAAGGGGAAAATAAACTGAGCCAACAATACATTTTATAGGAATTGGAGTCTGAGTAATGAAATTCCTCAAGAGATCCAATGTTGCTGACTGGCTACTGGAAGTCTTTAAGTGGAGGTCAGATGACTCTGGTTTCATAGGTTAAGATATGGGTTATTCTAGATATGCTATGATGTCCACTCTAACACTGCCATTCTATCATCTTGTATGAAATCTAGGCCACCAGGGTGGATTAAATTAAATATATGCCTGCACAAAGGGACAAAATATTAAATAATACTATTGATGAAGGGAACAATGAAATTTCAGGGAACCATTTGATTTGGGCTTATCCTGAGTTGAATAATATGATTTTGGGTGTTTGTGGCTATGCGAAAGTCAATGAGATTGCAGGAACCCAAGTTTAAAGTTTCAGAACAATGAACTAAGGTGATATATATATATATATATATATATATATATATATATATATATATATATTATACTCACATGTGTATGTATGTATGTATGTGTGTATGTGTGTTTACTCTTCATTTTTGAAGAGGACCATGGCATCAGGGAAACGATGACATTACTTGCAATTGACTTTGATTTGAGCGTTTTTAAATTTAAATCTGAAAAGTGATTGGAGAATAATTTTATGTAGTAAAGTGCTGCTTGACCATAAGCATATGTACTTACATGTCATGACATGCAGTTGACTTTGATTTGAGTGAGGGAGGGCTGTGCAAATTCACCAGCCTCACATTCTTTCCACAGCCATCTGGGTCCAGTGACCAAATATTCATCAGGATGAATGGAGATGGTGCAGGGTGCAATGGGAGACTCTGACCCTTATAAGCTAACACCTTTTGAGGTACTGGCTTAGAGTGAGGTAATGCCCATTCAGTAAATAGGCCTCTTTGAAAAGTGAGCCAGTGATGGCCCCTTTAATAAGAAAAAGAAAAAATCAATCTGGGAGAGGAAGACTCTCAGGGTTGCTGTTCCAAAGATAAGTCAGGAGGGCCCCAAATATATCCAGTAAGTGGAGATAGGGCAGCGAGCTTCAGTGTGAAATGGAAATGGTTTTAAAGATTTATGAAAGAAGACAGAGAGAGAGACAGAGAGACAGAGAGACAGAGAGAGAGACAGAGAGACAGAGAGAGAGACAGAGAGACAGAGAGAGAAAGAGAGACAGAGACCAAGACACACAGAGAAAGAGAGAGAGAGAGAGAGAGAGAGAGAGAGAGAGAGAGAGACAGAGAGAGAGAGAGAGACAGAGACAGACAGAGACAGAGAGACAGAGACAGAGAGACAAAGACAGAGAGAGACACAGAGAGAGAGAGAGACAGAGAGAGAGAGAGAGAGAGAGAGAGAGAGAGAGAGAGAGAGAGAGAGAGAGAGAGAGAGAGAGAGAGATGGAGAAGGAGAATGAGGAGAAGAAGGAGAAGGAGAAGAAGGAGAAGAAGAAGGAGGAGAAGGAGAAAGAGAAGAAAGAGGGAGAAAGAGGGGGAAAGGAAGGAACAAAGGAAGAAAGAAAAGAATATAGCTAGTAAACCCCAAGTTAAGTGGGCACTTTCTAGTCATCAAATTTTAGCTTCCTTTGGTGAAGATAAGGAGAAGGAGAGTACCAGCTGAGTTACCCAACTGGCTGGGTCCCCATTCAGGCACCTCAGCCCACTCACAGGTTACTTTGTCTTTATTTTTTAAATAAAAACCATTTATTTATTTATTTTTAATTTTCAACATTCATTTCCTCAAGATGTTGAGTTACACATTTTCTCTACCTTTCCCCACCCCTGACCCCAAGAGCAAACCCACTGAATGCCCCTTCCTCCACTCTACTCTTTCCTATATCCTCCCCCATCTCCCCTAACTTTCTAGTCGGGCAAGATGGATTTCTATACCCTAGTACGTCTATATCTTATTTCCCAATTGCATATATAAAACAATTTTTTTAACATTTGTTTTTAAAACTTTGATTTCCAGATTGTTTCCCTTCTTCCCTCCTCACCCACCCCCACTGGGAAGATAAGCAATTCAATATAGGTTGTACATGTGTGATTCTGCAAAACTCTTCACATTCTATCTCATCCTGCCCCCCACTTATTCTGTTTTCTTGACCCTGTCCCTTTTCAAAGGTGTTTTCTTCTAACTGCCCTCTCCCACAACCTGCCCTCCCTTCTATCATCCTCCCTCTTATCTCCTTCCCCCCACTCCTACCATCTTGTAGGGTAAGATACCCAGATGAGTGTGTATGTTATTCCCTCCTTAATCCAAATCCAATGAGAGTAAGGCTGACCCATTCCCTTTCACCTTCCTGCTCTTCCCCTCCATTTAATAGTTTTCTCTTGTCTCTTTTATATGAGATAATTTACCCTATTCTATCTCTCCCTTTCTTCTTCTACCGTTATATTCCTCACTCACTTCTATACATCATCCTTCCTATTCAACTGATCCTGTGCCATCTGTCTATGTATACATGTACACTCATATACACACCGTCACACATATATTTATACACACATATACCCTCCTGTATATACATGCATGGGTATGTATGTATGTATGCATGTGTGCATGTGTGTATATGTATATATATATATTTTCTATCTATCTATCTATCTATCTATCTATCTATCTATCTATCTATCATCTATTCCCTCCAACTATCCTCATACTGAGAAAATTCTCATGAGTTACAATTATTGTTTTTTCATGTAGTTATGTAAATAGTTGAATTTTAATAAGTTCCTTATGATTTCTTTTCATATTTACCTTCTCATACTTTTCTTGCTTCTTGTATTTGAAAGTCAAATTTTCTGTTCAGCTCTGTTTTTTTCTTCAAGGATATTTGAAAGTCCTCTATTTCATTGAATGACAATATTTTCCCCTGAAACATTATACTCAGTTTTGCTGGGTAGGTGATTCTTAGTTTTAATCCTAGCTCCTTTGACCTCTGGAATATCATATTCCAAGCCCTTCAATCTTTTAATGTAGAAGCTGCTAGATCTTGTTTTATCCTCATTGTGTTTCCACAATACTCAAATTGTTTCTTCCTAACTGCTTTAATATTTTCTCCTTGAACTGAGAACTCTGCCATCTGGCTATGATATTGCTAGCAGTTTTCTTTTTGGGCTCTTTATCAGGAGGTGATCAGTGGATTCTTTCAATTTCTATTTTGCCCTCTGGTTCTAGAAAATCAGGGGAATTTTCCTTGAGAATTTCTTGAAGGATGATTTCTAGGCTCTTTTTTTGATCATGGATTTAAAGTAGGACAATAATTTTTAAATTTTCTCTCCTGGATCTATTTCCCAGGTTAGTGGTTTTTCCAATGAGATATTTCACATTGCCTTCTATTTTTTTTCATTTGTTTGGATCTGTTTTATAGCATCTTGATTTCTCATGAAGTCATAACTTCCATTTGCTCCAATTTAATTTTGAAGGAATTATTATCTTCAGGGAGTTTTTGAAATACCTTTGCCATCTGGGCAAATTAGTTTTTTAAAGCATTCATCTCCTCGTTGGCTTTTTGGGCCCCTTTTGCTATTTGAGTTAGTCTATTTTTAAGGTATTATTTTCTTCAGTATTTTTGGGTCCCCTTTAGAAGGCTGTTGTCTTGCTTTTCTTGCATCATTCTCATTTCTCTTCCCAAGTTTCCCTCCACTTGTCTTACTTGATTTTCAAAGTCTTTCTTGACTTCCTCCATGGTCTGTAACCAGTTCATATATTTTTCTTGGGAGCTTTGGATGCAGGAGTTTTGATTTTATTGTCTTCTTCTGGATCCATGATTTGATCCTTTTTGTCCCCAAAAGAGGATTCTATGGTCTGATTGAGCTTCCTGTACTTGCTCATTTTGCCATCCAATTACTTGACTTTTGAGCTCTTTGCCACAGTAGAACTCTGCTTCCAGAGTGGCACGAGCTGTGTCTCAAATCACTGTGGTTTTCACAAATGTTGTCAGAAGTCTGAGGAGGGCACCCTCTCTACAGAAACTCCAAGCTCTGGCACACTGATCACACACCTCAGGACAACCACCCAAAACTGTGACCCAGATCCAAGCAGGTCAAAGCAAGAGCAATTACCCTCTGAATGCTCACTTGATCCTTCTACAATCTGCCATCCAAGAGCTCCAGAGGCAGCCATGTGGCAGCCGCTCCAGCTGCCGCTCCTTCTCTTACCCTGGGGGCAGGGGCCAGACCATGCTCTTTATTCACCTGGTTCCAACTAAGTTCCCTACTGATGTTTTAATTTCTCTTTGGCCTTTATGGTTTGAGAAGTTTGGAACCTGCCACAGCTGCTGGTGATTCACTCTCCTGAAATCTACCCTGGTCCAGTCTGGGTCACTGGTTGAGGCTGCCCCAGTGTGGGCCCTGGTGGCTCATCTATGTCCTTCATTTTTGACGAGGACCATGGCATCGGGGAAATAATAGATCCTGGCCCAAGCTCCACTTAAAGACTGTGTTTTGGGCCCTCCTATCTTAGAATAAATGTCAATGGTAACTGTTTTTCTGTGGAACAGCAACCCTGAGGGTCTTCTTCTTCCAGCTTGATTTTTTTTTTCTAATTAAAGGGGACATCCCTTGACTCACTTCTTAAGAGGCCTATTCATTGAATGGACATTACCTCACTCTAAGTGAGTATCTGAAAAGGCCTTAGCCTATAAGGGCCAGGGTTTCACACTGCACCCTGGGCCATTCCCATTCATCCTGATAAATATCTGGTCACTGGACCCAGATAGCTCTGAAGGAGAAAGTGAGGTCGGTGACCCTGTGCAGCCCTTCCTTACTCAAATCAAAGTCAACTGCATGTAATTTCATGTATATATGAATGTATGCATGTATGTGTGTATGTGTATGTGTGTGTATGTATACTTATGGTCAAGCACCCCGTTATTACATAAAACTCATTTACTAGTTTTTAAATCACTCCCCAAACACTTTTCAGATTTAAATTTAAAAGCACAGTGTTAGAAATATCACAAAGTATATAATTAGTGTAAATGGGGATGTAGTTATATTCTATTGTTTCTCTTAAAATATTTCAGACCTAAATGAAGCATTTATTATGTAAGAATTCACTGATGAGAATGAGGAAGCATTAGAACTAGATGACTTTCCAGGTCCCTGTTAGCTTTAAATTGATGATGTTTGATCATTTCCTTTATGATGACCTCCATATTATATACCCCCATAATCTCATAAAAGTCCTCCTTTTTTTAATGGGGATCCAATGTTTTAAAACAATATAAAATATAACAATTGCTCCATGGTTTATTGCAACAGTTGTAATGGACAATGTTTCTGCATCACAAAAGAATGTTAATTATTTCTTATATTAATAAAATCTTAGCAAGAGCAGATCCAGGCTGAAATGCTTGTCTGAAGGGTTAGTATAAGAAATTGCAAGATATGCTTGATCCCAGAGGGCAAAACTCATCAAAATTGGTAGAAGTGGTAAAGAAGAATTTTCATCTATTAGGGAGAAAAAAACCTTCTTACTAACTAAAGTTAAGTTGAGGTGGAATAAACTGCTTTGTAGGTAGTGAACTGCGTTCCACAAGAAATTTTAAGCAAAGGCTTGATAGCTAGAGATGGTGTAGAGGGGCATTATGGTATAGGTGGGAATAGGTGAGTCCTGGCCAATCCTATAGTTCTTTGAAGTATAGTGAAGTTCCTAAGGGCAAACACTCTAGTTTCAATGAGTGTTGGGGGGATTCCACATCTATTATTTTTCTTATAAATATTTTATAAGTTAATTTATTTATTATTAGTTTTCAACATTCACTTTCAAATTTTTTTTTAATTTTCTTTCCCTTCCTCCCCTTGCTCCTCTGCAAGATGGCAAGCAATCTGATATATGCTTTACATATACATTCCTATTAAACATATTTTCACATTAGTTATGTTTTATAGAAGAATTAGAATGAATGGGAGGAACCATGGGAAAGAAAAAAAGAAGTCAAAACAAGACAAAAAAAAGAAAATAGTTTGCTTCACTCTGCATTCAAACTCTATAGTACTTTCTCTGGACATGGATGGCATTTTTCATCATGAGTCTCCTGTAGTTGTTTTAGGTCCTTGCATTAATGAGAAGTGCCAAGTCCATCAAAGTCAGTTATCTCACACTGTGGCTGTTATTTGTACAAAGTTTCCCTGGTTCTGCTTACCTCACTCAATACAGTTCATATTGTCTTTCCATATTTTTCTGAAGTCCACCTGTTCATCATTTCTTATAGTATAATAGTATTCCGTTACAGTCATATACCATAACTTATTCATACATACGCCAACTGATGTTTACCCTCTCAATTTCCAGTTCTTGGCCATCACAAAAAAGAAATGCTCTAATTATTTTTGTGCATATGGGTCCTTTTTCCATTTTTATAATCTCTTTGGGATACAACCCTAGAAGTGATATTACTGGGTCAAAGGGTATGCTCATTTTTACAGCCTTTTGGCCATTGCTCCAAATTGCTTTCCAGAATGGTTGGATCAGTTCAGAACTCCACCAACAATGAATTAGTTTTCTAATTTTCCCACATCTTCTCCAACATTTATTATTTTCCTTTTTTGTCATGTTAATCAATGTGATAGGTGTGAAGTGGTACCTCAGAGTTGTTTTGATTTGCATTTCTCCAATTGATAGTGATTTAGAACATTTTTTCACATGAATATAGATAGTTTTAATTTCTTCTTCTGAAAACTGCCTATTCATATCCTTTGTTCATTTATTAATTGGGGAATGACTTGTATTCTTATAAATTTGACTTGGTTCTCTAAATTTTAGAAATGAGTCCTTTACCAAAGATACTTGTTGCTAATTCCCTCTCTCCACCCCTGGTTTTCTGCTTTCATTTTAATTTTGTTGCATTGATTTTGTTTGTGCAAAAACTTTTTAATTTTACAAAATCAAAATTATCTATTTTGCATTTTGAAATGCTCTCTATATTTTCTATGTTCCTAATTTCTTCCCTTATCCATAAATTTGACAGATAAACTATTCCATGCTCTCTTTGTTTATGATGTCACCTTTTATGTGTAAATCACATACCCACTTTGACCTTATCTTGATATACAGTGTGAGATGTTGGTCTATACCTAATTTCTGCCATACTGTTTCCCAGTTTTCTGATCAACTTTTGCCAAATAGTGAGTTTTTGTTCCACAAGCTTGGATCTTTGAGCTTATCATATATTAGATCACTATGGTAATTTATTATAATGTAATTTGTACCTAATCTATTCTATTAATCTACCACTCAATTTCTTAGCCAGTACCAGATTGTTTTGATAATTACTGCTTTATAATACAGTTTGAGATCTGGTATGGCTAGACTGCCTTCTTTTTCATTTTTTTTCTTTGCTTCCCTTGATATTCTTGAGTTTTTTTCTACAGATGAATTTTGTTATTATTTTTTCTATCTCTATAAATTAAATTCTGATAGTTTTAATGGTATGACACTGAATAAATAGATTAATTTAGGTAGAACTGTCATTTTGTTGTATTGGCTTGACCTACCAACAAGCAATTCATATATTTTTTTGTTTAAATCTCACTTTATTATTGTGAAAAGTGTTTTATAGTGGTGTTCATATAATTCCTGGATTTATCTTGGCAGATTGAATCCCAAGTATTTTGTATTGTTGACAGTTATTTTAAATGCAATTTCTCTTTCTAACTCTTGCTGCTGGATTTTGTTCCTAATATATAGAAATGCTGATGATTTTGTGGGTTTATTTTGTATCTTGCAACTTTTCTAATATCGTTAATAGTTTCAAGTAGTTTTTTAGTTGATTTTCTAGGATTTTCTAAGTATAACATGACAGCTACAAAAGGTAATAATTTTTTTCCTCACTACTACCCTAATTCATTCCTTTTTTTCCTTTTATTGCTATACATAACATTTTTAATACAATGTTAAAAAAAAAAAAGAGATGACAATAGGCATCCTTTCTTTACCCTGGATTACATTGGGAAGGAATCTAGATTAGCCTCATTATAGATAATGCTTGTTGATGGTTTTAGACAAATGATACTTATTTCTTTTAGGTAAGCTCCATCTATTCTTATGCTCTCTAGTGCTTTTTAATAAAAATGGATGCTGTGTTTTGTTGAATAAATTTTTCTGTATCTATTGAGATACTCATATGAGTTCTATTGTTTTTGTTATTGATAGGGTGTATCAGCAATGCCATATTCACAATGCCTATGGAGATTACAGATATGCTGATATAATTATCCATCACAAAATACATCATGCTTGCCATATGGGGGAATAAACTAGAAAATTTATTAAGATAACAAAAGACTGAGTCCCAAAACCAGAAAGTGAAAGCCATCAGAGTAGTTATGACATTGGCACAGGTAGAAATAGTAGAAAGCACCCACATTTTCAAGCCTTTAAAACAGAACAGGCTGCCTCAGGCAAAGGTCCTCCTCTCCCCACGCACAGCAACCACCCTGCGTCCTGGAAGCCCACTCCCAACAGCTCCAGCCCCTGGCAGTCCTCAGCAGGAGTCCTTAGCAGAAATTCTGGCTAACTCAAAAAGGGCTTTGCGCTGCCGCTGCCGCTGTCTGTGCTGCTGCTGCCGCTGTCGCCACCACCACCAGCCACCACAGGAACTCCAGCTTGGCTTCCACTTCCTCTTGCTCCACCCCTTCCTGCTACGTCAGCAAGTCCAATGGGGCATGGAAGATCTTTAAATCCCATAACCCTTACATAGGGGCAAAGCATTCCTGGCATAAATCCTACCTGGTCATAGTGTGTGATCCTTGTGATATATTGCTATAATATCTTTGCTAATACTTTATTTAAAATTTTTTCATCAACTCTGTTTTGAATCTTCCTGTTTTGTATATCAGTACCATATTCATGCTATAAAAGGGATTTTGTAGGACCCCAGTACTTATTTTTTTTCCAAATAGTTTATATATTTTGGGGATTAATTGTTCTTTAAATGGTTAGTAGAATTCCTTTGTGATTCCATCTTGTCATGGGAATTTTTTGTTAGGAATTTCTTGTTGGCTTATTCAATTTTTTTCTAAGATTATATTATTTAAGCATTTCATTTCTTTTCTTAATCTGTGTAATTTATATTTTTGTAGATATTCATCCATTTCATTTAGGTTGTCAAATTTATTGGCATATAATTGGGCAAAATATCTCTTAATAATTTTATCAATTTCTTCTTTTTTGGTGGTAAATTCACCCATTTCACTTTAATACCAGTAATGTGATTTTCTTCTTTCTTCACATCTCTTCTTAACCTGACTAAAATAATGAAATAATACACAGAAATGAAGACCAGAAGGTGACACTTAGTGGAATAATAAATGAAGGAATATTAACACAAAAAAATTGCTGTGTGACCTTGGGCAAGTCACTTAAACCCAATTTCCCTCCAAAAAGCAAAAAAAATAAAAATAAATGAAGTAATACAGTCAGGTAGATGGTACAGCCATGAGAGTATTATATGAAAGCATGAAACACGAGGAAAGCAGGAATTAAAAAGTGGATAAAAAAAAAATATAGCCACCTGGAATGCACTGTTTAATAGCCCTTTAGAAAAATGCCCAGATAGATCTTCTGACAGTGAATCAGGGAATCATAACTGATTGAGTGGTACTGGGAAAAACAACAGCTCATGGTGAGAACAAAGCAAACAACCAACAAATTTAAAAAGGAAACAAACCAACAAAGAAACTAACACACAAGACATATCCTTTTCATTAAAACACTAGTATAGTTAGAATCCTTACTTAACTATTCTTTATAATCTGAAAAAAAAGGCCATAGGTCATATGCCTCCATTTCTAGTACCTGAACATGCAAATTATATTAGCATCATATGTCATTCATTCATTCATTCATTTATTCTTTCAGTCAAAACACTTATTAAGCACTTACTAAGTGTTCTGTAGTAGACAATGGGGACAAAGAAATAGAAATGAAACCAGACATATCCTCAAGAATCTTTGGGAGTGATGTGATATGTATGTAGATTAAAGGAGGGCTAGATTAAGAATCAGAAAACTTGGCTTCTAATTCTAACTTTTAAATGGACCATCTTTGCAAATTCTGTCACCTCTCTGGGCTTTAATTTCTCCATTTTTAATAAGAGGAAGGTGGACTTAATGATGTTAAAAAAAAAAACACAAACAATCCATATTGTCCCAGCTCTCTATCCATCATGCCATTCGTTTAAACTCAAATAGAAACAGGGGCCATTAAAATGTAGGAAAGAAGCCCTCTGGGTACATATTGACTTAAATACATATTAATCTTGTTGTTTAGTTGTTTAAGTTATGTCTCACTCTTCATGACCCAATTTGGGATTTTCTTGGCAAAGATATTACAGTGATTTACTATTTCCTTTTCTATCTCATTTTATAGATAAAGAAACGGATGCAATAGGGTTAGGTGACTTGTCCCATGGTCACATAGCTAGTAATTGTCTGAAGTTGATTTTGAACTTAGGTTTTCTGACTCCAGGTCTGGTGTTCTATCCACTGCTATCACCTATCTGCCATATTCACATTATCTATGTATTATTGTCTTTTTATTTTCTTTTTAGATATTTCCCAATTCCATTTTAATCTAGTTCTGGATTCACTGAGAAGTGTTAGGGGTAGGCCACATGCCTGACACTTCTGTACTATATCATATTGCTTCTTATCCCCATTCTATGTATAGGAAGCTTAAGGTCAATAGACCCTATGTCTTTCCCACATTCACATAGGTGCTAGAGTCTTTGAGGTAGGATGTGAACCAAGGTCTTCCTGACCCCCAAGTCTAGAGCACTTCACTTTATTCCACATTAACTTTCATCTTATGCTTGTGTGTATAAATGTAAAGCCAAGCATGAGCAGCTTTCCAGTGGACTGCTGCTGTGGAGAGATTTCAAGGTTCTGATTACATAGTATAGTGAACACTCTATTAATTCAATAACAAATCAGAGCAAAACATTCACAGAAAATCAAGGTACAGCATTCACAATGTTACAACTTATCACAGAAAATCAAAATACAGCATTCACCATGTCATAGCTCAATAACTTGTCACTAAAATGGCTACATAGTTTTCACCAAAGTAGTCACATTGTTTTGAACAAAGTACAATCATTTAGTAACTCAATCATTTAGTAATTCAATCATTCAATCATCCTTAAGGAGGCTTGCCTTAAGGGACACAAAGTACAAAAGTTAGAATACTCTACCCCTGGATAGTATATTACAATTTTATCAGTCACTACTCAGTATCCTCTTTCATCAGTCACTACTCAGACAATGTCGTCAGTCACTACGCAGTACCCATGGGGAAGACTTTTCATCTTGACTTGGGGCAGGCTTTCAGCTCCTATGGCCCCAGCACCTACCTGAATCTAACCAAATGCCATTTGAATTCAAAGGCAGACATCTCCTGATTCCTTGCCCAGCTCTCCATGCAGTTCTGGCTTTATATTGAACCTCATAATATCCAGTCTACCTCAAATCTCTCACAGTCTCTGTTCCTGGGAAGACAAGGCTTAACAAAGCCACAATAACACTCATGCACATTAACAAAGTCACAACAACATTTTTACAAAATACAAGCACCATAGTCATGCTTCCTTAGTCTTCTGTAGCTCCAGCTGGCCCTCAGGAATCCTCAGAAGCTCCTCAACAGCTCCAGCTGACCCTCGGGAGTCTCCAGCACCATAAACTCCATTCTCAAAATCAAAATCACTTTATCCATGAAAATTCCGGTCCAGCAGCAGCTCCCCCACCCCCCAGCCTTCAGATGCTCTCTGAGAAAAGTTCTGTCTCTCTTTCTCTGTCTCTCTCTCTCTCTGTGGCAGCAACTTCTCTGCCTCCAGATGCTTGTCCCAAGAAGTTCTGACTGTCCAGCTTGAGCTCTTCCTTATATACAGTATTAGCTTCTCCATGCTTGGCCCCTTCCTGTTATGTCAGCAACAAGGGTACCCTGTTCTTCCCCTTCCTGTTACTTCAGCAGCAAGTTATAATACCTTATGTTTCTTTAACAGAGGCTTAATTTGAAACCAGGTGCTAAGGACCTCTTAGCTTAGTAATACAAAGGGATCTTCAAATTTCATTACTATTACAATAAATTGATAATATACTGATAACTTAAAATCTATACTGTTATATATGTGTACATACATATATACATATATGTAAATTAGAGCTGGATGAAGTAGAGACTCAGAGATTGGAAATATTTGTCCAGCATGACACTAACTGGTGGCAAAATTGGGATTAAAAACTCAAATACCCACACATCTACTACTGTATTCTGCTACTTTGAGAATAGTATCATGAACCTACTGTGGGCATATGGAACACAAGACATATCCTCAATGAAGTTCCATTTAGAGCAGAGTATTTCATCTTTTCTTTTGAGAAAATTGTATGATTTTTGTCTTTGAGCCGAACTGACTAAATAATAAGGGACAGGCTTTGATATCTGGTATTCAGGGCTTTTTAATCAAGATTTACTTGAGATAGGAGATGCCTCTGCCTTTTGGCCCTCTCCTTTGTCTGGTGAGTCCCTGTTACAGACAATTATATTTTTGCTTTTTTTTGGAGTTACAGACAATTACTGTCTGAAACCCTAAGCTATCCATGTTCTGTTCACTCCCAGATCCATATTCATTCTTTAGAGTTTTCTGCCTTCTCCCTAATAGTTTTGCTCCCTTTCAAGGACACTTTACCCAGTTCTACTCTTTTTCATCACTATTTTACATATTGTCTTCTCTTTTTAAAATATAAGCTAATTGATATTATGCATTGTCTTCATCTTCCTCCTCCTCCTCCTCGTCCTCCTCCTTCTCTTCCTCCTCCTTGTATTTGTGTGTCTAGTACAATACAGTGCCTTGACATATAGTATTTTTTAAGAAATGGTCTCTCTCTCATTCTCTCTCTCTCTCTCTCTCTCTCTCTCTCTCTCTCTCTCTCTGTCTTTCTGTCTGTCTCTCTCTCTGTCTCTGTCTCTCTGTCTCTCTCTCTTTCTCTCTGTCTGTCTCTCTCTCTCTCTCTCTTTATTTCTCTCTCTCTATCCCTTGCTCCTTGCCTCCCTCCCTCCTTTTCCTCCCTCTCTTTCTGTTTCTCCATTCCCTATCCCTATACCTCGCTGAAACACATAGCTCTCCTTGGCCACCACTCCCCTACATGCGCTCATTCCTCCTATTAGAATATAAGCTCCTTTAGGGAAGGGACTGTTTTTACTTTTCTATTTGTATCCTCTGCACTTAGCATAATGCTTGCCACATATTGAATGCCTAATTAATTTTTTTCATTCATTCATTAACTGATTTCTTCAACTGATATATTTGTAAAGCAACTAGGAGAGGGTTTGGCACATAGCTGGAACTTAATAAAATGTTTCTTCCTTTCTTTTTCTTTTTTCTTCTATCATGCAACAATTAATAATGAGAAATATCAAATTATACTTATCATCCACACAGAATGGCAGCATCATAGATTTAGAACGCAGAAAGAATCCTTTTTTTTCCAGTGCATTCTCAGACCATGCTGCTTTACTTCTAGAACCCCAAAACAAACCCCAAACATTTTATACATAATTGCAGAGTTTCCAACTTTGGCTTTTAAAATGGAAATAAGCTTAAAGATACTATTGTTGGGGCAGCTAGATGGTGCAGTAAAAAGATCACTGACCCTGGAGTCAGGAGGATCTGAGTTCAGATCCTCATTGAGACACTTATCACACTAGTTGTGTGACCGTAGGCAAATCAACTTTACCCCACTAATCTTGGCTTCCTCCCTCCAAAAAGAGACATAATATTACCAAATTCCCCAGTTTACCAATAAGGCAACTGAGGTCTAAAGAACCTAAGTGATTTTGCACAAAGTAAAATATGATACATGCAGTAGAGCTCAGGTTTTTAGATTTCAAATCTACTTCCCTTTTTAGCACCTATGCTAACCTGACGTGTTCAGCATTTTTTCTAAGTATAATTTTCTGTTCCATGATATTTTCTTTTTTATATTATGCATTATACACTTGGAGATCTAGGGTAGAAACAATGCACACTTTCATACTTAAAAGGAAGCTTCTTGGGGGTGTCTGAAATTGTTAATTTTATAGCAAATCTGAATTTAGGCTCTACTACATATGGTATTTAAAAGGTCAGAGAAGATATCTCTTTGTAATTATGTCTCGATGTTTTCAAAGTTTACGGAGCCATCCTTTGCAATGCTGTTATCTAAACCAATAAATGTTTTATGCCTCTATAACACAATGGCAAAGGAATAATGACTGAGGTGAGTAACAACCTTTATTAAAAACATTGGAACCTGGCATTTGGATGGCACGGTATGGTTTATAAAGAATCTGCCTGTATATTGTGACATTTGAATCACCCCAAAATCTTGTAAAGTAGAAGGCCAAAATTATTGTCTTTGCTCTTCATAAGCCAAAACTGAGGATCAGAGTGGTTAAGGACCTTGTCTAAGAGCAAACAACAAAGTGACATAACCCAGGAGCATTTTTTTTCTAAAATGCTTTTATTTTTAATTTATGAAATAAAACAAGATTTTTTTTAATGAGCAATCGAGGTTAAGTAACTTGCTCAAGGTTACACTGCCAGTTCTTTCTGGGTGTGGGGATAAGTATCTGAGCCCAGATTCGATCCCCAGTTCATCCCAACACTGGAGCCAGTGCTCTTACTTGCTGAGCCACCTGGCAGCCCCTCTCTGACTATATTTTTAACCCTTTCTTACATTAAACATAAATGTGCCTTACTGCAATTTCTATGCATTATCCTTAGTTATATCATCAGGGATTGAGCAAAATCATTCTACTCCTTATTCCACACTATACTCCTTCTGATATCTGCAGTTAGAAAATTTCTAGTCTTCCTTTCTCCAAGTTTAACCTATTAAATTCCTTCAGTGTATCTTCAAGTGTTATGGTCTTTAATTATCTTCCCATCTTTATCCACTCAACAAATTTAAATCTATTATACTTCCAAAATGCTAAACTCTCTGGATGTGTTCTTTATAGTAGAGAACTGTGACTAATGTGCTGTTTTGACCATGTCATACATCCCCTTCTCAAAATCACCAATGGCTCATAATCACATCCAGGATCAAATACAAAATTCCCTGTTTGGCATTTAAAACCATTTGTAAGATAGCCCCTTCCTACCTTTACAATCATATCACACCTTACTCTCTGCCAAGTAGTCTTTGATCCAGTGACACATTGCATTTCTTGACCCGAGGGATGTTTTCTACCTGTCCACCACACACAGAATGCTTTCCCTCCTCATCTCCTCTGTTGCTTTCCCTGACTTTTCTTTTCTCACCAGATAAAATCCCATCTTCTGCCAGAAGCTTTCTTTCCCCTCTTAATTTTAGTGTTTCCATTCTCTTAGTCATTTCCTAATTGTACTACATATAACTTGTTTGTACACGTTTGTTTTTGGGTTCCCCATTAGACTGTGAGCTCTTTGAGAGCAAGGACTATTCTTTACCTCTTTCTGTATCCCAGCACTTAGCATAGTGCCTGGCACACAGTAGGTGTTTAATAAATATTTATTGACTTTTGACTTCCCCCCTTTTGCATATTCCCAATGATATTAATGCAACCTAAGGTTACTTATTTGGGCAATATGACGCACTGAATTTGGAGTTCACTAAAATCACCAGACCCTTGTCAGACAAACCTCTATGCATCTTACTTTCTATGTCTATATAATGGGTGATTTGAACCAATAAGCTCTCTCAAGGTCTAATATCTTCAGGTCCTCATTTCTTTGTTCCACTGAGAGCCACATTTTACCTAAGACCTAAAACAAGTTTTTAACAAAGGGAAGCACTGGGTTCCCTTGTCTGATCACTGTAGACTCATTAAATATTGCCTAAGTAGTTAGTAATTGTGGGTTCTTGTCTTTTACATGGCAATTATGTTTAGTAGATGCAAAAGTAATTAGAATGTACGGTGAGTTTTCCTTACTCATAGTGTTGGGAAGAAACATGCATTTACCCCATAATTGCATGGTGAGCACTATGTAATTAGTATGCTCTAAAACACTGGCATGGCCAATAAGTGGTGTGGAATTTGAATCAGCATCATCATTTTCAGTTGCAACGTGTCCCACCTTTCTTTAGTCACTGATGGCTACAAATGGCAAGGCTTCCAAAGTTGTCTTGGAGAAGCTGAACCCCATGCTGTAAGAACAGATTGTGTGCTGGACTATCAATTAATTACAAAAAGCACAGCAGGGCACCTTTTCTGCTCCCTTAAGAAATGTAAAGCATGATCAATCATTTTAGGTTTTGGTTCCTGCTGTTTTAAGCAAATCAGAGGTGTGTGAACTCCTCTCAGCTCAAAGATGAGAAGAAATTGTTAAGCCTTGGGGCTAGCATTCAGCAGACTGCTTCTTGGCCACGTGGTCCCAAACTGCACAGATTTCTGGGCAAGTTGCAAATGCAAGTAAATACTTCCTTCTTAATAATTGTAATTTGTATGCTTAAACATTTCATAGAATACATTGTCCTGGACAAGAAAAAAAATGAAATTCTAAACCAAGTCATTAAAAAAAATGAGATTCATTAGTGAAATACAATGCCCTAATGTAAATTATTATGATCCCAATATTCAACAAGAGAATTCAACATTTTTTTCCCTTAAAGCAAAGAGAGACTGGGGAAAGAAAAATCCAGCAGTGATCAGCCTTAATATGATTTACCAACCGCAATGTCTTTGATCTTAAATCACCTTTAATTAATCTAAGCATTACACCAGATGCACTTGTTATCACTGATTCTTTCAGCCTATCATATCAAAGCAAATACAGTATACCTGGATTTGTACCACCTTGGCTGGTCATTTTGATTTCATGGCTCTGCTAATGGTTCCCTCCCCAGGGGTCCTTGTTTTGTAATTTCTGATTGCCAAATAGAACAACTTTAAGATTCTTATTAAAGTCACACCCAAAGCTTTTCTTTCTTTCATGATAATCTTTACTCCTGGGAAGCAATGTTAATTCTGATTCACTAGTGAATTACTCACCTTCCATCAGGTTCTTTATCTTAAGACTGCACTAAAATCAAGATCAATCAATCAGTTAACAAACATCTATTACATAGCTATTGTGTGCCAGGTGCTGGGCATACAAAGACAAAAACATGATTGTTCTCAACCTTGAGAAGTGTACATGCATATGTGAATATAAAGATCATCAACATTAAAAATCTAATACAAAAATAGTATTCATATAGCACTTTAAGGTTTGAAAAGTGCTTTATAAATATTATCTCATTTTATCTTTATACCAACCTTGGAAAAGAGATGCTGTTATCCCCATTTTACAGATGGTGAAATTAAGGCAGAGATTAAATGACTTGCCCAAGGTCATACAACCAGTAAGTGTCTGAGGATGGAGTTGAACTAATATCTTCCTGACTTCTGATGTAGTTCTCCAATCTCTGAGCTACCTAGCTGCATTGCAATTAATATTTGTTCCTTTTGATGATTTTTTCTCCATGATAATTGGCTAACTGAAACCTAACAAATAACACCAGTTAGCCCCTGTTATTTGGAACTACACAGATACCATATGCTTCCTTTTTTTCTTTTTCTTGTTGAAAAATACAAAAATCTATTTTTGAACACTGGCATAAGGTTAATTTGTAGTATGTGTTAGATTAATACTATATTTGAATCATATTTTACAGTTTACAGAACACTTTGATGTAGGTAGGAGGAGGATTAATTTCTCAATTTAACAGATGAAGAAACTGAGGATCATAGAGACAAGTCAGGATCAGGCCATGGATCTCTGCTTTCAAGGATCAGTGCTCCATTTGAGGAGACAGTATCTTACATAGGGAATAATTAGACACTAACAGGAGACACTCTAAAGTAAAAAAAAAAGAAAATAAAATAAAAGATTGCTATGGGGTGGATTGGATGAACATGAATTTATTACATACTGACAAAACAGCAGGTAGAACTCTTGGGTTGAAACCAGCACAGCTCTATTCATCTCTGCTACTGGTGAGAGGTGATAAGAGACTAAAGGTGCCCATTGAAGAATGAGCCCAAGGAATCCCATTGGTTAAATCTACAGCAAAAATTCAGAGACCTGAGAAGACCTCAATACTTGAGAGTAGTCATAAACCATCACCCCGAATAACACCAACATCAGCAACACTGAGTTTTGCTTTCCTGTAAAACATAGTGTCTGTAGAGGGAAGAGTAGGCATGAACTTAAACGCACACATTAGGCACATGTATAGGGAATGCATTGGGACAAAGCAAAGCAGAACTCTGGAATAGTAGGCTCTCGATGCCCTCTCTTTCTCCTATCAGTGTGCATTAAGTTTGCTGTTGTGTGTGGCTTCAGTGACAGATGAGTTATTCTGCTGTGAAGTTAAAATTGTTCCTTATAGGCCTCAACCAACTGGTTGAGAATCCAATTAATTGTTGTGTTGAATTGAGAAAATCACTGGGCTGTAGAGATGATTTCTTAATAACTTCCCTACCAAACCAAACCAAACCAAACCAAACCACCACCACTACCACCACCACCACCACAACAAAACAACCCAGAAAAGCTCAGTCAATTCATGGCTCAAGTACATGGTATGAGAACAGAGATGTCTAGTGACCTCTCATAATAGTTCTTCCTTGCTCACATATGAGATGCTAGTTGTGAAACCAGGATCTAAACACCAGACTGTGACTAGAGTTATGTCAGATTAACATACTTGCCCTAGAATTAATAAAAAATATAAACAAGAACATGAATAGCAATAACAGTCATATTAGTAGTGGTAATATTATTATTATTATTAGTGGTAGTGGTAGTGCTAGTGGTGGTGAGGGTAGTAGTAATAGTAGTAAAATTCACATACTTCTTTAAGGTTTGCAAAATCCTTTATTTGCTTTATTCTTACAACAAAAATTGAAGAAAGGCAGATACTATTATTATCTGTAGTTTACAAATAAGGAAACTGAAGCTGAAAGAGGGTAAGTGATTGGTTTACGATCTATCATATAAATGTTTAATGCAGGATTTAAATTCAGATTTTCCTGATTTCAATTCCAGTGCTTTATACACTATAGCAACTAGACACAATTGATCATTGACACTCTCTCCCATATACCCTAACACAAGTATTTGTTTTTTGTTTATTTTTTGTTTTTGGAGGGCAATTGGGGTTAAGTGACTTGCCCAAGGTCACATGGCAATTGTTTTTGTTAAATGTCTGAGGCCAGATCTAAACCCAGGTTCTCCTGACTCCAGGGCCGGTACTCTATTCACTAAGCCACCTAGCCGCCCCCACAAGTATCTTAATAATGAAGAGCAATTCTCTCACAGAACTTAGGCACTTAAAAAAAAATATCCCACAATCAGACATGCTCTCTCTTCATATTCTTTTTGAATTTATCCCCTGATAATTTTCTAACGCCACAAAAATGTCCAATACAACGTCTGCTACCTATTCCTGACTAGTCCTAGGAAGCATGTGGGAGCCAAGGCAGATATATATCCTTATAGAATTCAAGCACAAAACAAACCATCCTTTGGCAGCATTTTCAACCTTTGACAATATGTACTAGAAAAAAAGCAAGAGGTATAGTAGGAATGGGTGCTAAATTCCTCATTTTTATCAATAATGGTTGCTTATTCACAAACTATGAAAGTAAATTCCAAAATGGGAAATTTGGTTTAGGAGCACTCATTTTATCTTACTTCATTCAACAAATATTTATTCATCTTCCACATTCAAAATGCTGTCCAAAGTGGCAAATAAAGAAACAAAAGTATAACCATTCTAACCTTCAAAAGCTTACTTTCTATTGGGAAGTTTTACATACCACAGATAAATAAATGTAAGCTAATTTAAGGATGAAGAAAAAATTAACATCAAATAGAACAATTAATCAATTATTTAAATGTAATAGCTTACTGTGTTTCAGACATTGTACTGTTTTTCCTTTGTTTTCAAAGATGATCAATGACATACTGTTGTGTGACTTACATGTGAATCCAATTGAAGTATGGCAGAGTTTCACAATGGCATCAGCCTCACTCTTTCTTCCAGAATCATTGAAGTCCAGTGGTGAGATAAAAGTCAAGAGAACTGGCAATGACCCAAGATGCAGTGGGTGACCTTGGTGTCTTTGATGCCCGAACCAAGCTCTAAGAGCTTCACAGTACCTGCTTCAGCTGCCTTCATAACTATTGGAACAAATTGTTCTCATCCTCCTGTTCTACCAGGGGGATGTCTTCATATGCTTAGGGTAGACAATCCCCTAATTCACTGATGGCTTTGAAGCCTGTTGGTTACTCGGAATTTAGTTTAGCCTGTCTGCCAGGTTTTTTACCAGAGTGTGACTGCTGAGCATGCTACAGCTACAGCTTGGAGCCACTGGTAAAAGGTGGGTAACAGGTGGACACAAAATGGCAATGAGTAGCCCTGAAAAGGACTTATTAAGCCATCAAACCAGAGGTTGCTAGTCTTCTCTGAACATCCCATACACCCCAGACATTTTGCTAGATACTAGAGATAAAAATACAAATAAAACAATCCCTAATCATGAAAGGCTTACTTTATAGTGGGGAGAGGAAACCAGTAACTATAAAAATAGATACAGTAGAACTATAAAATGAGCGAATGAAAATGTATTATACATAATTTATATAAATGTATATATTAATATATAAATATATTTGTAAATATACATACTTCATACGATTCTTAATATACAATACATAAAATGATATATTCCTTAATTCTCTTAATTTTGGTGGTAGTGTGTATGTGAATATGTATAAGTTTACATATACACATGCACCCATAAGGTAGCTTAGGAAGAAGGAATACAGGTATCTTGTGATAGGGGGGATCTGATACCTACTTGAAGGACTATAACATAAAAGAACAATTAGATTTGTTTTCCGAGGTCCCAGAGAGTATAATGAGCAAGAGTGGATTGGATTTGCAAGGATTTTAGCATTAAATGTCAGAAAAAAGACTTTCTAAGCATTGTAGTTCTCCAAAAATGGAATGGATTGATATAAGAGAAAATGTTCTTCACCTCAATGGCAGTCTTCAAGCAAAGATTGGAAGCCCACCAGCTTGGTACTTGGAATATAGTAGAGGGAATTATCTTTTATATTACAGGTTGCGCTAAAGGGACTTTGAAATCTCACTCAAATTCTATGAGCATAGCCCTAGTCAAAGAATGTAAAATAAAATAAAATGAAGATCAGAGACCAAATGCAAGCCAGAGGCAACCCCCTAGATTTCAACACTCATCCATCTGCACCTTTGCTGTCTGAAGCACATCTAAATTGGATTTAGAAACCCCAAGGGCATATTTCCTTTACTGCCCAGCTCTCATGACAGGAAATTATTGCCATTATCTTTATATACAAAAAGAATAATGTTCTATCCATCCAGAAAGACTGATTTTTATCCAGATCTGAAAGAATATCCTAATGTGATGCTTTCCAAAGACTTTAAAATACTTGTCTCCATTTTCTTTCTTTCCCCTATTCCATTTCACATCTCCCTCCTCAGCCAAAATCTTTATAGCATTGATGTATTTCCCCCATGTTACACAAAACAAAAGTGCTGAATTCTTGGCTTTGATCAAGGTCAGAAGACTGAAGCATCAATCTCATTAATTGTCTGCATCCTTCTCCTCCACAACTCTAAACAAAACAGATTGGTTTAAATGCAAACAATAAACATGAATTAGTAGCAAATGATAATATATTTAGAGCTGGAAGGAACCTTCTAGGATAACTAATCAATATCACTCTTATTTTCCAGCTGAAGATACTGAGATCTAGAGGAAAATGAATTTCCCAAGGTCTCACAGCTATTGAGGATCTCTGATTCCAAATCCAGTAACAAAATATAATAATAGATAAGTCTGAGGTCTAGTATAACCAAATTTGAGAAAGCTCATCACCAATATTTTTTCAGGGTGATGAATTGGTAGCACTCTACACCCCCCCTTCTGGAGATTTCCCTTTATCTCCACTTCAAACTGGCAGGTCAGGTCTATGTTGTTTTTCAGTCATTTTTAGTCATATCCTTGTCTTTGTAACCCAATTTTGGGTTTTCTTGGTAAAGATACTGGATTGATTTGCCATTATCTTCTTCAGATCTCATTTTACAGATGAGAAAACTGAGGCAAATAGGATTAAGTGACTTGGCCAGAGTCATACAATTTGTAAGTGTCTTAGAGCAGATTTTAACTCATTTTAAATGAATCTTTCTGACTCTAGGTTCAGCACTCTAACCACTGTGCTGCCTGACTGCCCCAGGCTGTGTCCCTAGAGGGTAACTATTACATCTTTCCCTGGAAATCTAGAAGAAAGCCCAGAGAAAGAAAGGATGACTCTAATTATATGGAACTTACAACCCCTCTTTTGATTATTTTTTTAAATTAATTGGTCATCCAGAGTTAATTAAGTTTTAATAAAGGATATTTATTAAGATGGCTACAGTAAGAATAGTAGATATAAAACATTTCTCCAATAGTCTATGACATACTCTTCTACCAGTGCATCCAGAGTCCATGTAAAAGTGGGATCAAGCTTAGACAGCGTTCAATGTTCCTAATCACTGGAAGTTCTTTTTTTTTTTTGGAAGTCCTGGAGATGCTCCCCCTAAATATGGGAGGTCCTTTCTTCTGTGCTTCTGCACATGTTTCTGCCTTTCCTTCTAAGGTTCAATCTGCCTGAAGCACCCAATGCTTATACTGCATCAGCTTCTTTTAGGAAAGTGGAAATCATGCCAATTGGAAGTCAAAACACTCAGGAATCTTGAAATTCAAAAGATCCCTTCTTGTCATGGGGGAGACTGAGGCAAATGCCAAGGTTATGGCCCTTCTCCCTCAACCCCTAATGGGGGTTATTGTTTTTGTTTTCTTGGGAGTGGGAGGATTCTCCCACCAAGCTTCCACATGGTTGAATTTTTGGTTTCTGAAATAGTTTACTATTCTATAGATGACCTGTATGACTTGGTGAAAGCAACAACAAAAACTTAAACAATTTGAACACATTGGCTTTTTAGTTTATCCCAGATTTTATAATTGTTCAAAAGTGTTTATCCTCTTAGTCCAAAGGCTATGCTTGATTCATTCAGTTGAAATTCTCACCTGGTTAAAGTATTACTATGAATCATTAGGGCCAGCTAGGTGCTGTAGATAGAGCACTGGGGCTGGGGTAAGGAAGACCTGAGTTCAAATCTGGTCTGAGATTCTCTCTCTCTCTCTCTCTGTCTCTCTCTCTGTCTCTCTCTCTGTCTCTGTCTGTCTGTCTGTCTCTGTCTCTGTCTCTCTCTCTCTCTGTGTGTCTGTCTCTCTGTCTCTGTCTCTGTCTGTCTCTCTGTCTCTCTCTCTGTCTCTCTCTCTCTCTCTGTCCTTTTCTCTCTGCCATATAGGAATAAACTATGATAACCATCATCAAAAATCAATAAACATTTCTTAGGTGCTTACTAGGGCAGGTAGGTGGTGGAGTGGATACAGTACCTTGCCTAGAGTCAGGAAAAATCATCTTCCTCAGTTCAAATCCTGCTTCAGACACTTATTAGCTGCGGGATCTTGGATAAGTCATTCAACTCTGCCTCAGTTTCTTCATCTGTAAAATGAGTTGGAGAAGGAAATGGCAAACCATTTCAGTATATTTACCAAGAAAATTCCAAATGGGGTTACAAAAATTCAGATATGACGAAAATGACTGAACAATTGCCTATTATATACATTAGAGAACAGGGACTGGACCTGTAATTGTATTAGTATAGACAATTCATTGCTGAGCAACCTGGATCCATACTTTCTATGCAAATTTTAGCCTTAGAGAATTGCCCAGAGCACTGAAAGTTAAGGAACTTGCTCAGAGCCAATATATATTAGGTAGGACTTGAACCCTGATCTTTCTCTCTCTATTGCCAACAACATAGCACCTCATAAATCCCTTTCCAATTTACAAAGTTCTGTAGTTTCATGAAGTAAAGAGGGCAAGTGGTTTTCAGATTTATATTCAAATAAATCTGGGATCTAATCAAAATAGAATGTTTCCTCAAATGATTCCAATTGAACCCCATCCATACGTGCCTGGCCTATGGAGCTCCTATCTGTTTTCCTTAAAGTTCACCACAAGAAGGCTTGGAATCTTCTATTTTTTTCTCAAAATGGGAAGAGAGACACCATGGAGCAATGAAGCTATCCAGATCTCATCCCTTCTTTTTCCCAAGAGACCAGCTCATCTTCTTTTTCTCTCATTCTATTCCCTGATGGCTCATAACATCACTGTGTTACAGAGGAGTAAAAAAAAAAACTTGGGGAGATGAAGTGATTGATCAAGGCCCATGTAGTTAGTAAGTGTTAGAACCACATCTCAAACTGAGGTCCTTGTTTTCCTGTAAAATCTAGGATTTCTTTTAATCAATGAGAATTTATTGTTTCCTATGTGTGAGGTACTCTTCTAAATAATGGAAATACAAAGAAAGGCAAACAGTGACTGTCCAAAAGGAATTTACCCTCTATTAAGGGAACCAAATGTATGTGACTAGTTCACTAGATGTGAACAGAGCAGATGAAAGATAACCAGAGAGGTAATAGAAATACCAGTTCTTGAGATTTCATGAAAGGTTAGAGAGGTGTAATATACAGAAAACTATGGATTCCACAAAATGTTATTTTAATGGCAACTGGTCTGCCAATAAAGGTCCATAAAGCACCTACTTTGTGCTAGGTGTTGAATTCAGAAAGACAAAAATGCCCCTATTCTTTAGGAGCTCATGGTCTAACTGCTGAGACATTTCGAAAACGAACATTTACAAGCAAGATACATTAGAGGATGGATTTCAGATAATCAACGCAGGGAAGGAAATACCATTAAAGGGGCCAAGAAAGCCTTCTTGCAGAAAACCAGATTTTATCTGGAACTTGAAATAAGCCAGAGAAACTAGGAGGCAGAGCTGGGAACAGAGAACTTTCTAGGCATGGGTGACAGCCAGTGAATATTCTGACAGTCACCATGAATGCACAAAATGAAATAAAGATGATTAAACAAAAGAATTATACTGAAATGCAATTAGCAAAAGACTGTGAAAACAAGTTTTGGGACCACAAATTAAGAATCCCTGGTAACAGAAACTGGAAGGAGGAATAGGACCAGGAAAGGTCTTCTTCAGGAAGGGAGATTTGAATTGATTTGAAGGGAGGTAAATTTTAAGCCAAATCTGTTGATTGTTCCCTTCCCACTAAATTAAACTTCTAGAATGATAATAATAATAAGCTCTTAATTTGCTTCAGAAGGCTCTGTAGCAGCAAGTACCTCTTTAAAATTTACGTTCCCATTACAGATTCTCATGTGACAGTGTTATGTCACATCACACAATGGCATGGAGAAGCATCTCAATATAATGAGAAAGGTGATTGTCACAGACTTGAGAAGAATTGAAAGTTAAGTTTCTTCCTTAGCTAAGTCTCTCATGTGGAATTTACTTTAGGGCTGAGTTAGGAGTCTAAAGAAATGGTTACTCAGCTGGAGAAGATGGGGGTCTCTAATTTGCAACTCAAAAGCCAAACAATCCTTCCTGTCTGCCCCTAGATGAGGAACTAAAATCTTACATGGGTTAGTGGCAGCTCTACTTTACCATGTCATTGAATCACATAATAGATATCAATCATTTGTTGTTTGCCATTGTTTAAAGCAGTGAGACTATGAATTCCTGTGAGAAGGAACCTTTCAGAGCATTAATATCCAGATTCAATAGCTGACGTTTGCCAGGCAAAGGTAAGCGCAGACTTTCTTACTGAAAATAAATAATAGCTCACTTGCTTTCTCTTGAAATATGAAGTATGAATCAGGAAAATGGGAAGTTCTACTTGTCTTTCCCTATAAGTTGTTGAAATAAGCAGGGAGAATGACTTTTAAATTGGTCAGTATGATTATAGGAAATGCTTATTATGATAGCAGTCCCTATTCTTGGATTACTAATGGTTACTTCCAAGCATCTTCTGATGTGGTCATTAACTGACATGCTCTTTACTACATTTTTCTGTCCTCCTCTGATAGATTTGAAGTAGATCACCTTCAACCTTGAGAATCAAGGAACATCTTAATCAACAGGGATAGAGAATTTAATTAAAAGTTGGAGAGTAGGTATAAAGAGGAGGACCTTGAATAAATCTGAGACTATTGAAAAATCAGTAGGGAAGGAGTCCTGATGAATTTCACTGTGAGATGGCCACTATAGTTCACCAAATCCTTAATTAGATAGGCAAAGGAAGAGACCTTAAGACTTGTTTTATTTAAATTAAGCTGTCTACTATACTGGTGGCACTATTGTTAGTAGATAGAAAAACCTGAGTCATTTCATTTAACTCAGGGACAAGCACAACTTCATTTATTTCTGCCCCAGCTATCTGAGAGAAATGACCTTTCCTTGGGTTATTTTATTGTTCTCAAAAGTCAGCCTCTGACTTACTAGTTAAAGAATTCCTGTTCACCAGAACTTTTGGACACAACACTCGATCCTGGAGATATAGAAAGGGATATTTGAGATCACATCAATTCCTCATTTCAAAGATTGAAAAATGAGCTCCAGAGTGGTTAAAAGATTTTCCTCAGCTCACCTAAAGAGTTGTAACTGGGAGTCAGATGTTTTAGCAGAAGTGGGATGAGAAATCAGATCTCTTGGTCTTTCTGGTTCATGGTCTTTTCTGTTAGTATCCATTTTCCAGCTTACAACTGCAGATTCTATAATATTAAGGATCATAGTGGTTAGTTCAATTACATATAAGTATCCATGCCATCAATAAACATGTATTAAACAATTAGTATGTGCCAAACCCTGTGGCATGCAGAATTAAATAAAAATAAAAAAAACCAAAATGAATAAAATAAAGTAAATAAAATTCTTTTCTCCCAGTCCACCCAATCTGCTTATATTCTGTTAAGGATATAACATGGACTTAAGTAAATTAAAAAAAAAAAACATATGTACACAATAAATATAAAGTGATTTGGCAGGAGAGGTACTCATGGGGGGATCAGGGAAAGTCTTTGTTGAGGAGGTGATGCTTGCGATAAACTGTGAAGGAAGCTAGTTTTTTTTTTTAATGGTAGCAGAGATGAGAAGTGTGCACCACTGGCAAGAATTGCAGGAAGTTCAAAGGCACAGGGGCTGGAGATGAAGCATTCTGTATGAGGAGCAGCAGGAAAACCATTTTGACTGAACTGTTGAGAGTGAGGAGAACAATGTTTAGTAAGCCTGGAAAGGTAGATTGGAGCCAAAGAGTGGAGGGTGTTAAATGACAAATAGAGGACTTTGCATTGACTGTTAAAGAATAGGAAGTCCCACTAAGAGAGGTCTTTGAATGAATTAGTCATTTCATTTTGACTTTGAAACTTTGAAATTTCTGTCATTTCATTGGTTGGCATCTCACAATGCAAATCACAGCTTCCTTCTTTAATCCTTATGCTGAAAGAGTCTTACCCAGCTTTTTCTATCAATCCCCCCTGAGAGCATCACAAGAATATCAACTCCTTGAGGGCAGGGAATGGTTCTTGTTTTTGTATCCTTCAGACTTCATAGTGATCAATACTTCTTCTTTGACTGACTGATTGATATGTTGGAGTCTTCTTCCCAACCCCTACCGCATACTTTAGGGTTAATGATATACCTTTTCAGTTGTCTATTTGTTTTCTCTCCTCCATATGTGGCTAATCCTCCTCTTTCTACACATGTATATGTACTACATGTTTTCTCCCTTACAAATATTCATCAGTAACATGAGCACATTTTAATCTTACCGGAAAGACTATTCCCATTTCATTTTATTTTATTGCTTAGTGTCTTATAGTTTGCCTATTCCCCCAAAGGGGGCTCTTTTCATTATTAGCATAAGGGATATGACTGGCAACAACACTTAGGTAATACTGTATTAATTGGGGAGAGGAAGAAGATGTTTTGGTGCAGACAGTCTGGAGCAAGGAAAGAGGACCTTGTAGTCCTCAACAACAATGAATTATGCATTGAGCTGAGCACCTTATGGAATAACTGAGAAAAGAACCTTCTTTCTTGCCATTTGACTGGAAACTTTACTGATTAAACTGGGAAATGGTAAGTTCATGAGAGGGCTCCTTCATACAATAGACTGATGCTTCTGCCAAGAAGATGGTGTCCTTAATTAGGGAGAGGTCAATCAAGAGAAGGGAGCAGATTTGGAGTCTTACAAAATAATTGGCTCATTTTTATTTTCTTGATTTTTTTTAAGGTTCTAAATAGAAATATGTTTCTCAGACTTCCATAGAGGATAGACTTTATGAGTAGTAAGATAAAAATAGAGATAGTATGGTATAGTGAATAGAGCCTCAGAATCAGGAAGACAAATTCTAGCCCCAGTTCTGGCTAGGTCATCTTCGTGACCTAGTAAGGCAAGTCCCTTAACACCTAAATTTAAGAGTATACATGGCAGAAAAGTGACTGATGTGCATTGAGAAAGGAATTTCCTTCTTTGTGAGTTTCCTATACTAATGAAATTACAGGGTAAGTCTCTATCCTTAGTCAAGGGTTCCAGCCTATGTGATAGGGTGTGAAAAAAGGAGAACAAGGTTGTCTATATGAATAGCAACTCTATCATTTGTTGTTTGATCACTTTCAGTTTATTTCTTTGGGCTGAGGGGTAGATACTATGGTTTAGTGAGGAGAGTGCTATATTCACAATCAGAGACCCTGTGTTCACATCTAAGTTTCTTTTTTACTTATGTGATGCTGCATAAATAACCACTACAGGCCTCTGTTTCCCCATCTATAAAATTAAGAGTTTGGATTACATAATCTTTGAAGTTTCTTCCAACTTTAACTCAAAAATTCACACCATTTTCAGATCTTTAAAGCATTCTTATTGGGGCGGCTAGGTGGTGTAGTGAATAGAGCATCAGCCCTGAAGTCAGGAGGACCTGAGTTCAAATCCAGTCTCAGACACTTAACATTTACTAGCCATATGACCTTGGGCAAGTCACCTAACCCCAACTGCACTCCAAAATGTACCAAAAACAAAACACAAAAATCAAACAAAAACCTTCCTTATTCAAATATCCTTTGAAGGTACTTCCTTTATATCATTGTGAGCCAAAACAATAGTGCAGGAAGAGTGGAATATCAGCTCATGGTGTTGTCATCTCTTTATCCACACTCTCTACCAGGATGGGCTTGTGAGTAGTAGGTACTTAATGAGTCAAATTGCATTGAATTAATGATTTAGCAGGAATGACACACTGGCTTGGAAATTCAGATAGAAGTCCTTGAAGGACAAACCTAGCCACTGAATCATAAGTCCCTGGAACTCATGATTCACAGTGGTGACATACAGCTAGTGACTTGAACAGTTGTATCTGTAGTAAACACAGTATTAAAAAAGGGATATGAGGCATGACATAGCAATAAGTCACTGGAGCCCGAGGCTGATGCTTGGATATGTAAATCTGTAAATTCTTTTAATATGTCTGGATAATAAAACTGGAATTATACAATAAGCAATCATTCACTGCGGCTATTTGGGGACAGCTAAAGGACACTAGACTCTATCTGAATTCCTGGCATATGCTTCTTTCTAAGCTCTCTGGGTTTGGATTGACAGTGAATCTTAGTATACCAGATAGTTCAAATGGTTTCCTGAAGGTTATAGGCACTTGGCTTTCCTATACATTTCTATTAACTAGGGACCACTCAGAATTATCAAATGGCAATGTCACAAAGAAATTGACTTACTTAAGTATTTGTGGAGGAAGGTAGTCTGAACTAGATTGGAATGATAAGTCTGTTAAGAGCCTGACAGGGCAGGCCATGTGCATGATCAGAAGTTTGACACTATCCTGCCTTACAGCTCTGAAGATGCTTGTTTCTGAGACTTGACTCAGCTTCAAAATACATAAACTCAAAATTTCCAAGGAAATAAGCTTACCTTGAAATGAGTCTTTTCCTGAGCCCATGATAATTCCAATTAGGAAGGTGATATTTGCAGGGCTAACCCTGTAGATGAATGGATGCTCATTTGCAATAGTAATAAAATTTGAAGTTCCTTTTGTATTGCTAAGCTGAGAGGTACTTAGCACTTACTAGCTTCTGTTAAAGAAACAGACGGTATGAATCCCTATTGCTGATGTAACAGGAAGGGGTTGAAACAGGAAATGGCTGAAACAGGAAGGAACTAATGCCCTGTGTGTATATAAGGAGAAGCCCCTGCTGCATCAGACAGATCTTGGAGCAAGCTTAGTGGTGGCAGAAACTGCGGCCACTGGGGAGTATGAAGAGGAAAGGTCCCTAGGGCTGGAGAGAATGATTTTGGTTTTGGGAACCTGGGTGAAGTGATTTTGATCCTGGGAACTAGCTGAAACTTCTGCTCAGTCCAAGGGCCAGCTAATAATGCTGAGGATTTCCTGAGGGCCAGTCAGAGCTGAGGGCCAGCCTGAGCTGCCAAAGATTGAGGAAGCATGACTGAAAGGCTGGTGCTTTGTATGAGCCTGTTTGTGGCTTTGTTGAGTCTTGACTTCCCAGGAACAGAGTGTGAAGGACTTAAGGTACACTAGATGCTGTGAGCTTCAGTATGGAACAGGAAGTCCTTGGAGAGCTGGACAAAGACCTGTGAGCTGTCTGCCTTTGAACCCAGGTGACAGTTTGGTGAATCCAGGTAGGATCTGGGGCCATGGAAGGGATCCAGGGAATCTGAGAAACCTCCTGAGTCAAGATAAATGAAGACTTTACTTGGATACTGTGTTCCTACTGAGAAATTGTAATTTACCAGTCACCTAGGGGTAGAAGGCTTGTGTTTTCTGCTGGTTGAATAGTGAATAAGTGACTGAATAAGTAACTGATTGAGCTAACTTAGTGTGCCCCATGAGTGGAGAACGTTGACTATTATACTTTCTGCCCCTTAAGGAGGCAAACCTCCTTAAAGGATGATTGGGTGATTGAATGATTGAGTTATTAAATGATTGTTCTTTATTCAAAACATTGTGACCACTGTGGTGAAAACTATGTGGCCATTTTCAGTGATAAGCTGTTGTGAATGCTGTACCTTGATTTTCTGTGAATGTTTTGCTCTGATTTGTTATTGAATAAATAGAGTGTTTGCTATACTGTGTAATCAGAATCTTGAAAAGCTGTTCACAGCAGCCATCCTCTGGAAAGCTGCTTGTGCTTGGCTTTACATAATCTAAACCAAAAAAGTTTTCCTCTCTTGTACTTCACTGAAGATGTCCTGAAAGTTAGTTTGTTTGATTATTGGAAGCCCTTATGCCCTGTCTTTGACTTTGGGAGTACATGAATTCTGTCAATTTATGGGAATAACTTTTAATTAATGAGACCATTTACAAAAAAAAATACAAGTAAAGCAACAACATTATTTTTATAGTATCAAAGGCACTAGAACATCTCAAGGCTGTTATGGCATATAATGGGGAGTGAATTTGACTTGAGGTCAGATGAGTTGTATCCCACTCATTTCTGAGCCACTTACTCTTATTGTTAGGATAGTGTGGGCAACACTGTTTACCAACCCCTTGGAGTTTCAATGCCCACATCTATAAAATGGGGGTAGTCACACCTGTATCACTTACCTCACAATATTTTTGAGATTCAGAATGACAAAGTATATTGAGTGTGGGACTTGAGTTAGACTGATTTAGTTCAAATATTGTCTCAGTTAGCATTTGCCTTATGAACTTTAAAGGAATATATGTAAGCTAATACTACAATAAATAAATTCTCAACCTTTGTAATTAGACTATGACTATTCTGTGATGCCACCTAAAATACAATTTCATTATGATATATCTCAACTCCTTCCCTGGGGCATTAGGCCCATTATGTCAAGTTCTACCTATTGTTGGAATTTTCAGATGTTCCTTCAGGAAATCAAACTCTGCTTCCTGTGAGAATGAATGTTCCTGACATTCAGACATCTAGAAGAGAGTCTGAATAGTGTAGAGGATGTTGCTGGATTGAAGTCAGGAAAAGGTGGGTTAAAATCATGCTTTAGATACTCGTATGACCCTGGCAAAGTGCTAATTTTTGTATTCCTCAGTTTCTTCATATCTAAAAGGAAGTGATTTTGTTTATGGCACATTGGAAATTACCTACTGTAATGGTAATGGGAATCTGAAGATCTTCTCTGTCCCTTGGCCCCTTGACAGGCTTGAATGAATCTGAAAACCTTCCCTGATTTGAAAATATACTCTGAACCCTAATAAACTGAATGTGGTCATGTGGAGCCTGTGGTGGGAGGCTTGTTTTTCAGAAATACCAACACCTTGTTACTTTGTGATTGGAGAGTGGGTAAAGAGGGTTGTGACATTCTCTGACCCAGGAGAAGGCTACATGAGAAGG
>NW_027185804.1:27180391-27198698 GCF_028583685.1 Petaurus breviceps papuanus
GAGATAAAACTGTGTAGCCATTGAGCCCCCTGGCTTTGAAAACCCAGATGTCGGTGCTTCCCTCTCTGGTAACTAACTAGGTATAGATGCAATGGTTAGAGAGCTGGAAGCCAGGTCTGCTGGTCTGTTTCTCTGTCTGTATTTTTTTAATCTGCTTGGCACTTCTGTTTGTATTCTCTGAAGTTCCAGGTGTTGACTTTATCCCCTGAACTAGGTAAATGATATAGGTTTGATTAAAGTAAGATTATTAACCCATTTTTAGTTGCTTTCCTCTAGAAAAAGCAGATCTAAGAACGTGTGCTAGAAGCCATCCTGGGCATGCTAGGGTGCTTGCTGCTATACCTCACTGTTGCAGATCTATGGTCCTAATTTTTGAATGTAACATTAAACTCCTTTTTTCCACTCTTTCAACAGATCAACTCAGTTACCAAGGCTTATAGATCCTGCCTCCAAAATATCTTTCCTGGATCTTTCTATTTCTTTCCTCTCATCCAACCTCTACCTATGTAAATGATCATAACATTTTAATGTAGAATATTGCAATAACCTTCCAATTGGTCACTTTATCTAGAGTTTCTCCTCTTTCCAAGTCACCTTCCACATATTTGACAAAGCAATATTTCTAAAACATAGATTTGACCATCTCATCCTCACATCCAATCAAACTTGCTTGCTCTATCCCCATACAAATATTGCATCTCTCACCTTTGTTACTTCAAACAAGGGATCCTAAAAGCCTGGAATGATCTACCTACCTTTATCTTATTAGAATCCCTAGTTTACCTTACATCCTATTTCAAGGGGCCTCTTCTATTCAGGGCCTTTCTGGAAGATCTCTCCCTTACCATTCTTACCATTCTCTTCTTGCTGAGATTATTTCTCACTGTTGTATATTCATTATATTTCCTTGGGTGCATTTGAATGGTAGCATAGTATAATGGAGATAGGACACTAGAATTGAGAGTCAGTGAGATATAGGTTCAAATATCACATCAGACACTGACTAACTGATCTTTGTTCTATTACTTATTAAAAATAGGAACAACTATGATAATATAGCAAGCATTTCTATAGCAATTTAAGATTTGAAAGGTGTGTTTGTATAAAAGCACCATTAAAGAAAGCTGAGGCAAAAAGAATTTTAGTAATTTGCTCAGGATCACACAACTAGTGAACATGAAGTAGGATTTTAATTCACAATCTTCTATTCACTGTGTCACTTACTTTCTCTCTCCTACAGCTTTCTTATCTGTAAAATGAGAGGTAGACTCAATGGTCTCCAATATAGTTCCAAGAATGAAATCTATGACCCTAAGTTGTATCTCTTTAGAAATAATTATGGCGTGGGGGGGGGGGGGGGGGGGGGGGGGGGGGGTGTGGAGTCAAGATGGAGGAATAGAAATAACACTCCTGCATGGCTCTCCTTTCTCCTCCAATTCATGTAAAAGTTACTCTAAACAAACTTTGGAGCTACAGAACCCACAAAATAACAGAGAGAAGCTAACCTTCTGCTGAAGAGAGCCCAGCAGGCAGGCAGGAAGTAGCGAGCACAGCCCTCTGGGAACAGAGCCCAGCCCCACATGAGCCCGAGGTTTTAGGGGTGGCCACAACCAGTGGCCAGCTGGAGGGAATTCAGGTCATCAGCAGCTGTGTTGCTTTGCAGAATTATCAGAAGTTCGGGAGTGTGGTCCATCCTTTACCCCCTAGAAGGAGAAGTGGCTGAGGCACTGAGGTCATGTGGCCACCACTACATGGCTGCTTCAGAGCTCCTGGCCTACAGATTATAGGGGGATCAAGCAACCAGTCTAAGGGATAATCACTCTTGCTTTAACATGCTTGGATCTGGATTGCTGTCTAGGGTGGAGGTCCTGGGGTATGCAAACAGTTTGCCAGAGCATGTGGAGGCTTCAGAGATGGCACCCAAGTAGTAGCTCCAGCAGCTGTGAAAACCCCAAATATCGGGACAAAGCTCCCATCTCTGGAAGCAGAGTTCTACTGTGGAAAAAAGCTAAAAAGATAAGTAATTGAATGGGAATATGAGCAAGAAAAGGAAGCAAATCAAGCAGAACAATATGACATTAGACTCTTATTTTGGGGACAAAGAGGATCAAAGCATGAAACAGGAAGAAGACAGCAATATCAGAACTCCTGCACCAAAAGCTTCCAAAAAATATGAACTGGTTATGGTCATAGAGGAGCTTAAGAAGGATTTTGAAAGCAAATAAGAGAAGTAGAGGAAAAATTGGGAAGAGCAATGAGAATGATGCAAGAAAATTATGCCATGGGGTGGTTATGTGGCGCAGTGAATTGAGCACCAGCCCTGGAGTCAGGAGGACATGAGTTCAAATCTAGCCTCAGACACTTAACATAAAAACTAGCTGTGTGACCTTGGGCAAGTCACAACCACAATTGTCCTCCAAAAAAAAAAGCAAAAGAAAATTATAAAATGAGAGTAAACAACCTGACTGAAGAAAATAACACCTTAAAAAATTGACTAACCCAAATGGCAAAAGAGGCTCAAAAAGGCAATGAGGAGAAGAAGGCTTTAAAAAGCCAAATTTGCCAGATTGAAAAAGAATCTCAAAAGCTCACTGAAGAGAATCATTCTTTCAGAATTAGATTGGAGGAAATGGAAGCTAATGACTTTATGAGAAATCAAGATACTCTTAAACAGATCCAAACAAATGAAAAAATGGAATGCAATGTGAAATATCTCATTAGGAAAACCACTGACCTGGAAAATAGATCCAGGAGAGATAATTTAAAAATTATTGGACTACCTGAAAGCCATGATCAAAAAAAGAACCTAGAAATCATCCTCCAAGAAATTTTCAAGGAAAATTGCCCTGATATTTTAGAACCAGAGGGAAAAATAGAGGTTGAAATAATCCACCAATCACCTCCTGAAAAAGATCCCCCCCCCCAAATCTCCTAGGGATATTATAGCCAGCTTCCACAATTCCCAGATCAAGGAGAAAATATTACAAGCAGCCAGGAAGAAACAATTTGAATATTTTGGAAACACAATCAGGATAACACAGGATCTGACAGCTTCTATACTGAGGGATCAAAGGGCTTGGAATATGATATTCCAGAGGGCAAAGGAGCGGGTACTAAACCAAGAACCACCTACCCAGCAAAATTAAGTGTAATGTTTCAGAGAAACCATAAGAAACTTATCGAACTATATATATATATATATATATA
Source organism: Petaurus breviceps papuanus (assembly GCF_028583685.1). Lineage (NCBI taxonomy): Eukaryota > Metazoa > Chordata > Mammalia > Diprotodontia > Petauridae > Petaurus > Petaurus breviceps. Next base: position 27,183,599 of record NW_027185804.1, read on the forward strand.
TATATGTATATATATATATGTGTGTGTGTGTGTATGTATATACATATACATATATTCATGTATAGGTAGGTGTATGTGTATGTATATGTATGAACATGTATAAATAGACAGAAGGCACAGGGTGAGTTGAATGTGAAGGGATAGTATAAAAAATAAAATTTAGAGGTGATTGAGGAGTATATTGGGAGGAGAGGGGGAGAGATCAAATGGATTAGATTATCTCAAATAAAGGACACAGGAGAAGGCTGTAAAAATGGAGAAGAGCAAGAAGATGAAAGAGTATGAGTCAACCTTACATTGGATTTGGCTTAAGGTGGGAATAACATACACATTCAATTGGGTATCTTAAACTACGGGAAAGTAGGGGGAAGGGGATAAGAGGGGGGATGACTGAAGGAAGGGCAAATAGGGAGAGAGGATAATTAGAAGCAAACACTTTTGAAAAGGGACAGGGTCAAAGGAGAAAATTGAATAAATGGGGGGATGGTATAGGATGGAGGGAAATATAGTCTTTCACAATATGACTACTATGGAAACATTACTACACATGTGTAACCTATATTGAATTTCTTGTATTGTCAGTGGGGGTGGGTGAGGAGGGGAGAAGGGAGAGAATCTGGAACTCAAAGTTTTAAAAATAAATGTAAATTTTTTTGCATGCATCCAGGAAATAATATATACAGGCACTGGGGTATAGAAACCCATCTTGCCCTATAATAAAATAAATGAGGGATTGGGGGGGGGCAGATATAAGAGAGACCAGAATAGGGGAAAGGGTATTCAGTATGCTTGCCATCTTGGGATGGAGGGGGTAGGAGAGAGATGGAAAGAAAATCTGCAACTCAAAATATTTGGGAAATGAACACTGAAAAGTAAAGATAAATTTATTTATTTTAATTTTTTTACATTTTCAAATGCTTTGTTAACTTCAGATCTATATAATTCATTTATGTCAGGTTTTGAGTTACAAATTTTCTCCCCATTTCTCCCCTACCCACCACCCCAAAATAGCAGTCCCACAGGATATCCCTTCCTTCAATCTGCTCTCTCCCATATCCTCTCCCATACCCCCTTCGACTTTTCCAGTATGGCATGGTGGCTCTCCATGCCCCAGTGCCTGCATATCCCACCTCCCAAGTAAAGATAAATTTAAAAAAGAAATTAAAAGAAATACTTATGTACCTTTAGAAGTGCATAAAGAACACTCATATGTTTAGAAGTACACATGCTTTCAAGTGCATGTGAAGGTAAGGACTAGTTCCTTACTGTTTTCTAAATCTCATTACCTGGCACCATGTTATACATTATAATGGGTATTGAAAAAAATGAGTGCTAAATTGAATTGTGAGAACACAACCAATTGCACTCAATTTTAGACCAAATAAATTAGTCTTTTTGGTCATCAACCTTATGCTAGTCTAGCAAATTCTTTTCTGCTAAAGCACAGCACTTGTTCATATAATTCTCATACACTGAATGAAATCAATATAGACAATCCATTTAACTAAGTTTACACTAACAGAATTCACCTGGTGACCACCTGTTTCTTTCTCAGCAGACATGATCTGTGTTCTCACATAACAACAAAGTAGCCTGATGAACAGTAACACATACAATTCATTTACTGTATTTTCTGTCTATACATTTTTTCCAGGTATGTTAAATGTTTTTATTTTGACAGAACCACAGGGGATCTACCATGAATAATCTGAATCCTCTCAAATTCACATGCAAGTACACACACTTTAAAAGATACCATTGATGTAAATCAGTGCTATATAATCTGGGTTCATTCTTTTTTTTTCAGAAATATGCAAAAAAAATAACAGAGACTTAATTTTATTCACCCTTTTTCTGAGCAGTTATATTAGCATTGCAATCTCTATTGAATCTGATTACTTTGATATCATACACTGTAGTATTACAATATGCTATTTTACTTCACCCAGGGACACTGATGGATATTTCATTAATTAGATTGAAGGAAAGGACATAGTAAAATTTGTTTCATTGTGCTAGCCACAAAGAAAGTTTGGAGTGAAAATAATCCAAAACAAAGGGGAAGCCCTGGGGTGGCTAGGTGGAGCAGTGAATAGAGCACGAGCCCTGGAGTCAGGAGGACCTGAGTTCAAATTTGACCTCAGACACTTGACACTAGCCATGTGACCTTGGGCAAGTTACTTAACCCCAATTGCACTACCTTCCTTCCTCCAAAATAAACAATAAATTCCCCCAACAACAACAAAAGGGAAACCTTCAGCTTTTTCATTAATGATTATACTTGATAATATGCAAAGAAATCAGTCCCTTTGAGAAAGTATATGCTCTAAGAAAACTTCATCACCTAACAAGTTTGAATTCATTACTATGAAAAGAGCAAAAGACATAAACTGTTAATACTGGGCAAGGTATGGAAATGAAATACTTGGAGGCATTAGACTTATTCTAGTTTTCACAATCCCCTTAGTCATCAATATTTGCATTTACAGCAACACCAAAGTCAAAAGTCAAACACCGGAATTCTTGCAAGTTCAAGCAATATTGTCCCATAAAATATATGCAGTGTAGAAAGTCCCCATAGATCTCCATTGGTGGCTTAAAAATTCTGTTTTAGCAAAAACCACTTATGCTGATAATGACATTAAAAACTGTGGGTCATGCTGAACTCCATCTCCAAACCTAGTGGAAATGGTCATTCCAAACATATGCAGCTTAACCTTTTACTCCCAAATGTTTGTGAAAATTTCTCACTGACCACTCACATAGCCTTCATTATTCCCAGTATATTGCATTCATATATATGAACTGATATTCAAACAGAGGATTAACTGTCTGTAAGATGATAGCCAAGGGACAAGTCATCACAGATGCCATAAGAATTAACAAAGGTTAAAATAGTAAAGGCTGCTATATTAGGAAGAAATGGAAGAACTTTAAAATGAGAAAATACTATTTTGGGTAGTTTGGTCTTTCTGCAAGGCAACAACCACAGGATGAAAAACAATGAGGTGATTGGGTCAACTTAGTAAAAATCAATATGGTAACTCCATGTTGACACAATTAGAGATGTATTAGACTTAACTTCCATTAAATCATTTATCATCAGTGTGGTTGTTTGAAGTATGAGGTTGAATGTCCTTACATGTTGACTTATTCCTCATCCCACCTGGAACCCTCTTTTATTTTTCAATGTAAATTTTCTTTGTATTATTAATTTAACAATGATTCACCAAAAATCAAACATTTCAAAATATAAAGAGAGAATTGTATAAGGATGCATAAACTTCTTTTGAATGTAGTTCATTTTTAAAAGTGTGTGTTGAAATTAGTAAGGCATCAAGTACCATTTTGAACCACTATTTTCTTTTCTTTGACTTAAAATTATTGTCTTAGTATTTTCTCTTTTTTCCTTCCTTCCATACATTCATCCATCTTCCCTTCTTTTCTTTTTTTCTTTCTTTTCCTTCCTTCCTTCCTTTTATCCATCCTTCTTTCCTTCTGTTTTTCACCTTCCCTTCCTTCTTTCCTTCATTCCTTCCATAATGCTTTTCCAAATAATAGCCCGATGGGGCAGCTAGATGGTGCAGTGAATAGAGCACCAGTCTTGGAGTCAGGGACCTGCGTTCAAATCCAGCCTCAGACACTTAACATGAAAACTAGCCATGTGATCTTGGTCAAGTCACTTGGCCCGAACTTCCTTGCATTTCCCCCTCCAAAAAAGCAAAAACAAACAAACAAATCATAGCCCTGTGCTTCCCAGAGGTGTCTTTTTTAAATTAAAGTATCATCAAAAATATTGGCTAAGGTTAATGCAGTAATATTTTTATACATATATATATATATATATATATATATTTTATATATGAATGCATCACCAACCATGGAGTCAGGAGGACCTGAGTTCAAATTCAGCCTCAGACACTTAATACTTACTAGCTGTGTGATCTTGCATAAGTCACAACCCCAATTGCCCTGCCTTCCCCCTCCAAAAAAGCAAAAAAAAAATAAAATTGATGGCACATTAATTATTGTCAGTACTGGTAAAACAAGACAGAATTCAAATAGCTAAAGCTATTCTCACAATCTCTTTAATATCTTAAAAGCCATGTTAACTGGCACATAGTAAGTGCTTAATGACCTCATGTTTCTAGTTTTCTATTTGTCACTATGACATTTACTTAGAAAGCAGAAATTCAAATGAAATGGCAAATCAACATATATATTCTTATATGAAACCTGAGGCCCAGTAGACAAAACAAGACTTTGTAACACTGAAAATGGTCTAAAAATGCTATGGAATTCCTCATGAGGTTCTTGAAATCATTTTAGTAAATGAATAAACAATAGTTAGAAATGGAAAAATAAGTTTTGGATGATTAGCTGGAAATTGGATGAAACCATAGTTTTCAACTTCTTCATGAATAGAAAATTATTTTACCTATGTGGGGTTTTGATCAGATTTTCTCTAAAGTACCTTCCATCTCTGACATTCCAAGATTCTACATTAAGTAGTTTCCCCAAGATTACAAAGTTATTGCTTGTAGAAAAAATGATTGAAATCTAGCTCTCTTAAATATACATGGAAATGTCTTCTGCATTCCACCACATACAAAGTCAGAAGCATTGAATTTCAGAGTTAGAAAAGTCCTTACAAGATCAAGTCAAGAATTAACTCTGGTCCATATTTGACATTGTGGTTTTCTTACCTTTGCTTAATGATGTCTAGTGAGGTTGAATTCTTTATTTTTAGATATCTTTAATTGTTAGGAATCCATATACCTTCTAAATTAACACCAACTTTGTACTTCTGAAACAAACAATTTTTTTTAAAGTTCTGCTCTCTGGGTCTTAGCAGAACAAAAGAAATCCTTGATCAACATGAAAGTCATTTAAATAATTGAATAATGCGGTTCTCTACCCCATTCTACCTCTTTACCCCCTGCCTCTGTTCCAGTCTTCTGTTCTCCAGGCTAAAGACTCTCAATTCCTTTAATGGATATTCTTATGACATAATTTCAAGGCACTTTGCCATCCTAGTTACATTCCTCTGGACACAAAATTCTCTATGAAACAAGTATTAAATTAGTTTATAATTATATATGCAAATAGTAAGAATAATTTTTGATGGTAATAATAAAAGCCAGCTTTTATACAGTATTGTAAATTTTGCAAAACTTTTCACAATAATCCAATTTTAGCATCACAACAATCATATGAAGTAGAGAGGTGCTTTCAGTATTATAATTTCCTTTATTCAGATCAGGATATTGAGGTCCTGGGAGGTAATATGGCCAGTAAATGTCAGAAGCAGCATTTGAGTCATAGTTTGCCTAATTGAATGTCTAGTATACACACACACACACACACACACACACACACACACACACATATATATATATACTAAATCATGTAGCCACAAGTCTATATTTTAATGTGTAGTTCCAAATGAATATTTGGAATTTTGAAAAAAAGTCACCTTCCAGTTATGGTCATTTTAGAAGAGGGTGTTCTTATTCTCAGGGTACTTGGGGATTTCTACTTTGAGCTGTATGCTCCCAGGGCTGGTATCATTCATTTAGATTAAGTTTAGCATTCTAGTAGGTCATTAAGGCATAAGCTACTTCCTAAAGTGCTTAACTCTTTTCAAGGAGTGAATTCAGTGCTGAGCAAATTTGAAAATATGTATTCTAGGCATGAGGGATGACCAGGGCAATGGCACTGGAATGGAAGAATGGAATCCCATGTGTAAAGAACATAGAAAAGATGCATTAGGATAGATTACAGGTTATAGGGAAAGGTATAATTCTTAAGGAGGCTAAAATGGTTTAGAGCTAAGTAGTGGGTGGAGAGGAAAGAAAAAAAAAGAAAGTTGTATGACAACTTTATTAAATATTTAAAAGGAATAGCAAGTTGTCATAATAGATTTGAAGTTTCATGTACCTTAATCTACCCCCCCCCAGGGGGAAGGCAGATAATTGGGGTTAAGTGACTTGCCCAAGGCCACATGGCTAATAAATGTTAAGTGTCTAAGGCTAGATTTGAACTCAGGTGCTCCTGACTCCAGGACCAGGACTCTATTCACTGCACCACCTAGCTGTCCCCCATTAATCTTTTTTATTCTTCTTTTTTTGTGTGAAAATGCTTGCTCTATTCCTTAGGTTCAGAATAAAACAGGTAAAATTTTAAGATGAGAGAAAAGGATCTAGAAACAAAGACATGTTTATTAGATGAGTATGAAACTATTGAATTTCATTGAGTTGGGGTGAAATGATTTTAGATGGGTTTGAGGAAAATCACTTTGGCAGTTATGATTTGATTGGGAAACAAAGTAGAAGGACCAATTAGGAGACAACTCCAATATTTTTTGTGAGAGATGAAAAGGTCCTGAAATAAGATAGAAGGATAAGGAGTCAGATTCAAGTAATGGTGTGGATGTAGAAATGACAAAATTTGGTAACTGATTGAATATTCAAAGTAAGTAGTAGTAAGGCATTGAGAGTAATGGTGAGATTAAAAACTCCTAAAACTGGAGAAATAGTGTCACTCTCAATAGAAGTAGGGATGTTTTCCAGAGGTCTGATATTTTTATTCTTTTAAAGATAACAATTTTAATTTTGGATATGTGGAATTTAAGATGTTGCTGCATCATCCAGTTTGAAGTATTCATTTTGCAGTTGGTGACATGGGTTTGGAGCCCAGGAAAGGAATGACCTGAATAGAGAGATCCATGAGAAAGCTGTGTAGTGATAAGAACAAAAAGCCTAGTATAGAGCCTTGGGGTTAACATCCACAGTTAATGTATATACTATATGATGTGTTAGGAAAAGAGATTTAAAATATGCAGCCAGATTAGAGGAGAACCAGAAGAGAATATTATCATGAAAACCTAGAGAAAAGAAAATATTCAGAAGACGGTGATCAACAGTGTTCAATACAAAAAATAGACTAAGAATTATGAGGTTTTAGAAAAGTCCATTAGATTTGGTAATTGAGATCACTGGTCATTTTTCACAAAGCAACTCTAGTTGCATGATGAGGTTAGAGGTCACTTTGCAGGTCACCCTGCAAAGAGAGTAGGTAGAGGTAATGAATGCAAACACTATGCCTAGGTACCACAACTGGTGTTCTTTGAAGAAAATGGGGGAGAGCAGGATACTTGCAGACATTGACTTTTCTCAATAAACTGGGTGATTTTTGATGAAACTTGCCAAGAGAATCAATCTGGCAATGCCTGGACATTTCTGGGGCTAATTAAAGTCAGGATATATAGCAGAAGAGCCCCATCGTCTAAGTTTTGAATCCTGAGGTATCTAGTTTTCTACCAGGAAGCTCCAAACAGAATGGTCAGTCACTTAAATAATTTGATGATTGATCATGCAATATGGAACATTCCATGGATAAAAGGCATAATATTAGAGAAAAGTACAAAAATGAATGGATGGGCAGATGAATACTGAACTATTTATCCTTCAGGAATAGCATGTAATCCAGAGTTAAACACATAATCCCATTTCCCTATTAATTGTGGCAAAATTGGAAGACTGCTGTATTTGAATCTGAAGTGTAGAGGACAATTCCCATCCTGCTTTTGGGACTGCGTGACCTTCTCTGGAACTTGAATGTACTCAATTGCAGAATAATGGGTTTGGGTTAGATTATCTCTGAGCTTGATTCTAAATAACTTTATAAGCCAAAATGAATTCCAGGTTTTATTTTGCTCTTAGTCTTCATAAAAAGGTGATTGCGATCTAGGTGAAGATTGAAAGAAGACCACATGATTCTGAGAATCTTGTCTAATATGACTGTGAACTATTTAAAAGGTTGTCATATAGAATTTGACTTGCTGGTTTGTTTCCAGAGGGCAGGAGCCATGGGTAGAAGTTTCAAAGAAGCAAAATCATGGCTGGTGTAAGAGTCCTCTTCCTAATAAATGGATCAGCTCCAGAGTGCAGTACATTGCTTCACAGGAGGATTTTAAGCAGAGACTGGATGACTTTATTGGTTTTCTTGTGGTTATCATTCTACTTCATGTAGGGTTTAGGCTAGATGGCCACTGATGTTTCTTTTAACTCCCAAATTCTTTTAACTCTCCGTTGCCAGAACATATGGTCAGTTGGGAAAAAAAAAGTCAACCCTGTCTGAGTCTCCATGACAACCAACACATCTAATTGGATAACATATATGATATACTTAATAAAGGGCCTGGTACAGTGGAAATTATGCTGAAGTTTGAATCAGAGTTCAAACCTTAGCTCTACTGCTCAACACATCTGTGATACTAATCAGGGAGCAGAGCCAAGATGGCAGAGTAGAAGCACAAACTTGGTGTGGGCTCCAGCTCCAACCACTTCTAATACCTATAAAAAATGAATCTTAGGAAATTTTAAAGTTACAGAACACACAAAGTGACAGAGAGAAACAAATATCCTGCTGAAGGCAACCTGGCAGGCCAATGGGAAAGGTTTATTCCAGCATGCTGGGAGCTGAGTGCAGTCCCTTGTGAGTTGTGGTACCGGCTCCAGGGTGACCCTGACCAGCTGGGGCCAGAGCAGACTTCAGGAGAGTGAATTACCAGCAGCTGTGGCAGTTTCCAGACTTCTCAACCCCAAAATACCAAAGACAAAGTGAAAGGTCAGTAGGGAACTCTGTTGGAAGGAAGAGCACAGTCTGGCCCCTGCTCCTGGGGCAAGAAGTAGCAGAGGCAGAGCAGTGGCACCATGCGTGGCTGCCTCAGGAATTCCTGGCCTGCAGATTGTAGGGGGACCAAGTGACCATTCAGAGGGAAATTGCTCTTGCTTTGACTTTCTTGGATCTGGATTATGATCTTGGGTAGTGGTCCTAGGGTGTGTGGCCAGTGAGCCAGAGCTTGTGAGGGCTGTAGAGAGGTCACCCTCCTAATAGCTCTGGCAGCTGCAAAAACCTCAGCGAGCTGGGACAAGACTCTTTCCATTCTGAAAGTAGAGTTCTACTATGGCAAAGATATCAAAAGTCAAGTAATTGGCTGGCAACATGAACAAGCAGAGGAAATGCAATCCAACCATAAATTCTTTTTGGGGGACAAAAAGGATCAAAGAGTGGAATGGGAGAGAAACAATGAAGTCAGAACTCCTGCCTCAAAAGCTTCCAAGAAAAAATATGAACTGGTCACAGACCATGAGGAGCCCAAGAAGGATTTTGAAAATCAAGTAATAGAAGTGGAAGGAAAATTGGGAAGAGAAATGAGAATGATGCAAGAAAATCGTGAAAAGTGAGTCAACAGCTTGCTAAAGGAGACCCAGAAAAATACTGAAGAAAAGAACACCTTAAAAACAGACTTACTCAAGTGGCTAAAGAGGCCCCAAAAGCCAATGAGGAGAAGAATAGCGTAAAAAGCTGAATTTGCCAGATGGAAGGAATTTCAGAAATTCACTGAAGAGAATAATTCCTGTAATATTAATCAAGTGGTTTTATTTTTTGCACTTTGATTTTCTATTTAAAAAATGAGGGGATTAGATTAGTTGACTTCAAATGTCTCTTCCGGATTCATATCTATGAGTCTATGATTCATATTATTCCTTTACCCATTTAAATTAACAACAAATGATCAGTTTAGCTCCTTTTCTCTTCCTACAACTGGATTACCTTTTGTTATGACATGTTAAGAACCTAAGTGAAACGATCAGGAAAACAAATCGTAAATTGTTCCAAAGGGTTAACTTCAGATCTTTGGGAAGTATGGTCCAATGTAGACCACATTCACTATAAATTTCATAGGCTTATATGATAGCAAAACTCCTTTTTCAGTAATGAAAAACTTGAGAATTGTGCAGGTTTTTCTTGATTGAGGGAATGACTGAACAAATTGTCCTATGTGAATGCAATGAAATACTTCTCTGCTCTAAGAAATGTTGAATTTCAGGAATTCTGTTAAACTTGAAAGGATGAATAGATATATAATAAGGAAAGCAGAACCAGAGGACACTCTATGATGACCACTATCACATAAAGAAAAATAACACCAAACTCATCACAATCCCAATAACTTCGATGAGTAATCCTAATTGTTATGAAGAGTATCTCCTTCTTAGAAACAAAAAAGTAGACTCTAGATATTGAATTGAGTATGCATTGTTAGACAATATTAGGTGAATATTTCTATTTGTTTTGATTAGTTGTACTTTTATGTTATATGAGGGGAATCTTCTCTTTGGGCAGGGATATTCAGAAAAGACGATGGGAAAAAAAAAACAACAATGAAAGCTCTAAATATCAGCAAGGATAATGCAAATTTATTACTATTTGCAGATGCTATGCTCGCGAATTCACAAAATTCCATGGAAACATCAAGGAACCTCATTGAGACAACTCATAGCTTAAGTAATGTATAAGAAAAAAAAAATATATATATATATATATCCACAAAAGTCGTTAGCATTTTTGTGAGCCAAAGAGCCTTGAACTACTAACAAAACCAAGCAAGAAATGATGAGCTAAATGCAATTCAGAATGATTACAAAATACTTACACTATTTAGTAGTTAACCAACTCAGAAATATTACAGATTAATATCAATATAGCTAGAAGACACTTCTTACAGAAATAATATGATATAAATGATTGGAGAGATATTCTAAATATAATAAAAATGACAAACCTGCCTAAATGAACACACTCACTGCCTTTAGACTTCTTGAACTGAATATTCTATAGCACCTCAAAATCAACATATGCAAAACAGAATTGTTATCCTTTAACTAAAATATTTCCCCCTTCCCAATTTCCAATAACCTGCTGAGTGTGCCTTTTAGTCACCCAGATTTGTAACCTCAATGTCATACTTGATTCCTCATGCTAACTCATAAAATATATTGTTTGTTGTCAAATCTTGTCCTTTCTACATTTACTAAATCTCTCATATAAATCCCTTTCTCTCCTTCTACATAGTATCCATACTAATTCAAGTCCATATCACCTGGTGGCTGTTTTATTGCTGTCACCTGGTTTGTCTTCTGGTTGATCTCCTGGTCTCCCACCTCTCCAACTCCAATTCATTCTCCACTCAGCTGGGAAAGTGATTTTCTAAAAGTGCAGTTTCACCCATGTTACCTCCTACTCTTCAAAGATCATCAGGCCCCTTTAACTTTAAGGCTCAAATTTAAATTGCTCTGTTTGGCATTTAAAGGCCTTAACAACTTGACAGTTGTTATCTGTTGTTACTCTCTCCAGTCTTATATTTTACTGACTTGTCTCTATTCCTGTGATCTCTCTGCTTTCTATACTCCCTTGCTTGTATCAAGACTTAGTTTAAATCAGTGGTGTCAAACTCAAACAAAAATGGGGGTCATTAATCCATACATAAAGATCCCTGTGGACTGAATATTGACTTAATTTTACAATACAATATTATCTATGTTTTATTAAATACATATTTTTGATATTTTCCAATTACATTTTAATATTGTGTATGTCCCACTTGGGAGTGTTTATGGGTGTCAGTTTGAATTCCATTTTCTACATTGCCTTTTTAGGTGACTACCTTCCATTTACTTCTCCCTCTCTCTCCTCTCTCTTTCTCTCTCTTTCTGTCTCTCTCTCTCTGTCTCTGTCTGTCTGCAGATATACTTTTTATATAAAATAGCTATTATAAATAGTTATTTCCGTGTGGTGTTCTTTGTTAGATTATAAGTTCTTTGAGGGAAGGTATTATGTTTTTACTCTTTACAGATCCTCTAACACTTAAGACCATGCCAATAAGTCCTTAAAAGACTAACTGAATGACTTTTAATTCCATATCTCTCAAATTATACTAGGTGATACTTTATAGAACTAGACAAACCTGTAACAAAATGAATTTAGAAAAACAAATAGCCTAAAATGTCAAGGGAAATAATTAATGAGAAAAACTGAAAGGAGGGCACAAAGTATGATATGACCATACACAAATTATAAAGTAGCTCTCAAAGCTATTTGATGGTAGTTCAAAACAAGCAAAAAAAAACCACTGAAAAAAGCTATGCAGAAAAGACAAGATAGAGAAGAAATCACATCAATAGCTCACAATTTGATATGCTCAAGAATTTAAATTGTTAGGGGAAGTATTTCATTTTTAACAACAGGCTTGAGACTGGATATATACTTTCCATATTATAGGTATCTTAAGGATGAGAAAATTCCTTCTACTACTTTAGGTTCACATCATTTCTACAAATTACAGTTTTATCAAGCTTCCTGGTGCACTTAAAAGTTCAGAGACTTACTTAAGGTGACATAACCTGTAAGGGGCAAAGTTCAGATTGAAATGAGGGCTTCCTGGCTAGTTTCTATACCCTATGCTAAATTGTCTCTTCCTTTTTTTTCTAATGTTTTTTGGAACTGCTAAGAAAACTGGGAAGAAGCATTGCAGAATGAAGGTCTAGATGAACAACTTCAACAGCAACAAAATCAGAATGTACATATAACCAGAACAAAATAGGTATGTGAATGTTATAGAACAATATTTCAGAATTTGGAGTCATTCTTTGGTGTTTAGAAATGGGAGGCAGTGTGGACAATGAATAGTCCATGAAGAGCTTGCTTAAAAATCTAGAAGGCTTTGTTTAAACTACTGCCTCTAACACCACTGACTGTGTGACATTGGTTAAATTGCTTAACCTATCAGTGATCTAGATAGAGTTGGAACCTCTCTGTGAGCTCTCCCAGACAAAGTTGCAGAGAAGATGCCCATTTGCACTGGTACAGAGAATTTCCTCATTTGGGAATTTCTTCTGCTTATGAAATCTCTGGTCCAGTACTTAACTAAATTCTTAGGAAATGGTGGATAAGTGAAAGACATAGGATCATGGGTAATTTGTATGAGCTGATGAGAGAGAGTTAAGCAGAAATTAAAGAAAAATATACACAACAAATTCAATGTTGCAAGTAAAAAGATCACAAAAAGGGAATCTAATTCTAAATAAATGTGAAATCAATGAAGTTCCCAGAGAACAGATAATGAAATATACATTTCTTCTTAAAAGAAAAGGACAACTGGGATACAAAGTTTTATATATTTATGTGTATGTATATATGTGTGTGTGTGTGTGTACACCCATACACATTGCCAGATAATGTCACTATTTCAGATTTTTTTTTGCTTATCATTTTTATTACAAAGAAATGTTGAATCTTGAGGGGTTGGTGTCTCCAGAAATGACTGTTGTATAATTACAAATACATCAATCAATTCATTTTTTAAAATAACAATATTACTAATTCAGTATCAGTGAAGCATAAGATTTGTTTTCCCATTATTTGAAATAGGTGTACTCTTTCTCATTGAGTTTCATTTGTGACCAATGACATACATTTTTGAAGGGGTAAATGGGAGTTACATAAAATGGCACTGTGAGCCAATGGGATGGAGGGAAGTCAACTGGTTGATCCAGAATGAAATCAAATGAATAATCATGGTATCATAAGATTAAGTTCATCCAGAAGTCTGCAGACACATTATGAGAGGTGATATTTTCTCTTGTAAGAACTTAAAAACTGAAGACTGTATATAAACCATTGGTGTATGGAAGTCTTCCAATGTATCACCAGTTATTTCTTTTCATTGTCCCTTGAAGTGTTGGTTTGATTCAATTAGAATAACTGACTGTTTTTGTATTGTTTGTTTTTTAGCATTGATGGACCCTTATAGAATGTCCATTAAAAGCTTGACCATGAGACACTTACATACATTTGTGCTTATATGATAGCATATAATAGTTTAAAAAGCCTTCTCCAAATGTAGAATGTAGAATTCCCCTTTAAATTGTCAGAGTACTTGTTTCCCTCCATATTTATGTGTTTACAAACAGGACTTGGAGATAAAGAAACTTTATGTGCATAGAACAGCAGCAAATGAATTATCCGATGTTAAATAGATTGCCCTTTTAAAATCCCTAGGCTTTACTAATTACTATTATTAAGAATTTATATAGCACTTTACGTTTGCAAAGAGCTTTACAGGCAACAATTAACTATTTACCTGTGATAATTGTTAGTATTATTTTTCATTATTTCACATAGGGGTAAAGTTAAAAGGGAAGGAGGGAGGGGGGGACAGAGAGAGAAAGAGAGAGAGAAAGAGACAGAGACAGAGAGAGACATAGATAGAGGGGGGGAAGTCAGAAACAAGAAGATTCCTTGACTTTCTAAGGTCATAACAAACTCCTGTGAAACCCAGAAAAATAATTTGGTATTTCTGGCTCCTCAATGTATCTCAGGATTCAAATGAAATTAAACTACATATGACTTATTTGGTCATAAAGTGATACAAAGTGTGTATGGGTACTCAAGTTTCTGTATAAAGACAGTTGGCATGGCCATTTGTTGATATTTGAATTTCTAGCCTAATATATGTAGGATGATCCCTGAGGGGTAAACCCTTAAATGAAGGGAGAGGGGTCTATGAAAAAGCTAAGTGGTGGCTGCATGTCCATACCTAAGCTTTGTTATCTGAGTCAAATTGTTTCACTTGGCTTCAGTCTCAATGATAATCACTCATTTATTTAATAATTTCACTTTTGCAAAGAACTTTCCTCAAATGACCACCCTATGATGCAGGGAGGAAACTCCTTTTATATAGGAGGAAATTGGGACTCAAAAATATTACATGGTTGGTCCATAGTCAATAGCTACCTATTAAGTATAAGAGTCAGGGCTTAAGCACTCCTCTTTGGAACCCAAGTCAGCAGCACCCCAGCTCCCTCTCATTAACGAACAAGCATAGACGGAATGTATTTGATTTCCTGTGACTGTCTGGTGCATAGTAGGGGATTGATGAATTCTTATTGACTTGACTTCAACAGTTTGTCAGCTAGTAAGTTTTATCCAGCATTTGCCATGTAGCTGGTACTATGGCTAAGCTCTGTGGACATAAAGAAAAGGGAAAATCATGATTCCTTCTCTCAAGTAGCTCAAATTCATATAGAATACCCATTATCATGTGCATAAAAGATAGATGCACATATGCGGGTATATATATATATATATATATATATGCACATACATTTATCTATGTATCTATGTATCTAGCCATCCATCCATCTATCTATCTATCTATCTATCTATCTATCTATCTATCTATCTATCTATC
>NW_027185804.1:27198708-27222185 GCF_028583685.1 Petaurus breviceps papuanus
ATCTATCTATCTATTCATTTATCTATCTAAAAGGTAAGGCTACAATTGTTATCCCATCTACATAAAAGTAACTGTAGAAAGCTTTGTCAGATAGTATGTGGTATGAGGATGGTAAGGTTAAGGGCCAGGGAAGGTCTTTGGCAAGAAGCATAATTTGAGCTGAGTCTTGAAATGTCACAGAAAAAAAGAAGTGAAGAGGAGGAGGGAGAACATTTAAGGAATGAGGAATAAGAAAATAAATAGGCAGAGTACTGAAAATCAGCAAAATCAAATTGATTCTGTTTTGTTATTGATTTCATTCTGTATTACTTCTGGTATTGTGGTAACTGCCTAAGTCATGTTTTATTTGTCTCAGTGTTAAGTTTGGACATTCCATTTACTTCTAAATTACTCATTGTCTGTGAGTTAAGTTTAGAAGTTTAGTTTTTTTTTAAAGCAATTGGGGTTAAGTAACTTGCTCAAGGTTACACAGCCAGGTGTTTCTGGGTGGGTGCTAAGTATCTGAGCCTGGATTTGATCCCCAGGTCATCGAGACACTGGGGCCAGTGCTCTTACTCTCTGAGCCACCTGGCCGCCCCAAGAAGTTCAGTTTTACAAGTCTCTGTTTTATTCTTGCCTCAGGGAAATCTTATCCTTGAAGGATACAGGTGGATGGCAGGGAGTCTGTTCTGTTGTACAAGGTAGTCTGGTCCACTATTACTAACCGGTCCTTGCACATGGAGTCAATCAACATTTCTTTGTTACAGGATGGAAGAAAGGTTGTTGTTAACCCTTCATTTTCAATTTTCAGGAAATCCTATTGTTTGTCATACCTATAATGCTACCCGTCTAATAACCAATCATGCTGTTTTCCCCATCCATGATTCTGCCTTCTCTTTGGAGGTTCCTCCTTTTGGGAATAAAAGAGAACTACCTCCTTCATTCTGGGGTTTAGTTCTTCTCAAGGGATTGCAACCCAGTTAATTGGCAAATTCACACTTTGTCAATAAGTTGATTGTGCTTGGAAGTTCATGCATCAATTTCCCTTGATTTCTATCATAACAGTATGGAGATGAAGTGTTGATTGTGAGGAAAAAGAGCGTTCAGGGGATGGGGAGCAGATAGCAAATAGGAAGAGTATGGAGATGGAATGTCTAGTGTGAGGAAGAACACCTAGGCCAATGTAGGAAGATTCTAGAATATGTTGGAGTGAGAAGATAAAGTGTAAGGATAGGAAAGAATAGGTTATAATGGGTCTTGTGTGCAAAAATGTCGTATTTGATTCTAGAGTTAATAGTGAGCCAGAATTTATTGAGTGAGTGAGCAAGTGTGTGTGTGTGTGTGTGTGTGTGTGTGTGTGCATGTGTTAGGGTGACAAGAGTCAGACCTGTACTTTAGGAAAATCACTGTTGCAGTTGAGGAGAGGATGGGTAAATGTGACAAGAGACTTGATATAGGGAGACTAGTCAGAAGTTTATTGCAACAGCTCAGGCATGAGGCCTGAGAAGATGAGAAACTACAATGTGGTAGTGGTTGTTTTAATGGAGAGAAGGGAATTTATATGAGAGTTGTTCTGAGTTGAGAAATAATAAGGTTTTTGGGAAAATATTGCATATATGGGGTCAGTGCCACTGAGGAGTGGAGGACTGCATGGAGGTTGGAAGTATTTATTACTGGGAATATAGAAGGGCAGTGCCCTGGACAGGAATAGGAAAGTTGAGAAGAAGGAGGGTTTTTGGGGTAAAAATGTTGTGTTTTTCACAAGTTGAGTTTGAGATATCTAAGGAATATCCAATTTGAGATATCCATAAGGCATCTGATGATGAAGAACTGGAGCTGAAAAGAAAGCAAAGAATTGAACAGAATTTGGGAATCATGAGGTCACAAAATTGGAAATCATAGAGAGAGGAGGGGGCAGGATCCAGGAGAGAGCCTTGGGGAAAATCCGTGGTTAGTGGACATGACATAGGTGAAAGTTCAGCAAAGGAAGACCTACTATGTGCCAGGTGCTGTGCCAGAAATTGTTTTAAGCATTGTGGGCATAAAGACAAATATAAATTTTTTTCCTACCCTTACAAAACTTATATTCTCCTGGGAGAAATGGTGTGTGTGTGTGTATGCATGTATAGAAATGGATATGTATAAGTATACTACATGGAACAGCAGATAGATTAGTGTGCGTGGAATCAGGAAGTCCTGAGTTCAAATTTGGTCATGGACACGTAATAGCTGTGTTATCCTAGGCAAGTCACTTGACCTATGTTTGCCTCAGTGCCCTCTAACATAAAAGGGTATAATAACAATACCAACCTCACAGAGTTGTAAGGATCAAATAAAATAATATTTATAAAGCACTTAGTAGTGTATAAGCTACATAGTAGGTTCTTTATAAATCTAGCTATTATTATTATTATTTACACATAGCTAGGCATTGTAGATATCAAGACAAAGACTAAATGGTATGTGTGTTTGTGTGTGTGTGTGTATGAGAGTGAGACAGAGAGAGAGGAGGGATGGTTTTTCAGAAAAAAAGAAATTGTTTTGTACAGTGGAGTTTGAGATACCTAAGTGATATAGTAAAATATCTATCTATCTATCTATCTATCTATAAGTATAATTATAAATGTACATGTATATAGTACATGAGTGTATACCTATACATAATAAACATCTGATTTAAACTTAGGTTTTCTGACTGTACAGTCAATGCCCTATCTTAATTTGATGATTTTCTGATCCCTCCTTCCCACTTCAGTAGTGGGTTTCACTGATTTCCATAAGATTAGCCAAGGATGAGATTGATTGACAGATGGTACTGTTCATATGGGATGTCTTAAGGACACTCCTTTGGGTTTGGATTGGAGTATATTAACAATGGGCACCCTTTCAACTATCAAATTCTATTATTCTGTGAAATGTAGGGACTAAGCCACCTTCAGTGGACTGGCTGCAGAAATACAGTATGTGTGACATTCAAAATAAGATGACTTCTACCTGTTTCCAAATGATTTCTTATCCAAGGAGTTGGGGCCACTCTTTGCATGTTTTCTTTCTGTTGAAAACATTATTAGTAGTAGTATATTTAATGCTGGGAAGCTTGGTGGCTCAGTGGATAGAGTGCTGGGATTGGAGTCAGAAAGACCTAAGTCCAAATCTGACCTCAGACAGTTTCTAGCTATGTTACTCTGAACAAGTCAGGTCACCCTGTTTACTTCAATTTCCTCATCTGTCAAATGAGCTGGAGAAAGAAATGGTACAACATTTCAGTTTTTCTGGCATAAAAACCCCAAATGGGCTCACAAAGAGTTGGGCAACTTTAAACAACAATGGAACAATAAGTATTCACTTACATTTATAGAAAATCTAAAATTATTTTTATACTTAACTATTTACTTTGCCATTAGTCTCAATCTATTTCTTAATTTCATCCTTGCAAAATCCTAACATATACTGTTGTTAAATACCATTTATGTCAATATCACTGTATAGGAATCTAATATTTGTAAATAACTTGCAATAGGCTTCTGCTAAAGCTATCACTTCTCTCTTGGCTAAAGGAACTCAGTGGGATTTTTTGTGGGCATTGTGCAATTGGCTCTTGACCAGAGTCATTCCACCTGATTACCTAGAGACAGAATTTGACATTCCTATCATTATTACGCAATTTGAGGCATATTAATGGAATGAGTCAATCGATGAGTATCAAATTTTACCAGCTAACCATTTCCCCCTCTTCCCATTGATTCCATTACCAGATCCCTATTCCTCTATACAAAAAATGGCAGTGCTAATGACATCAGCAAGCTTTCCTCCTCATTTGGTGTGAAATATTACCCAAGGGAAGCAATGAATGTTCATATTTGGAGGATCGATTACATGGTTTGTCTCTGCCTGTTGCTAATCCTGTTATTCCATGAGTTGAATTTGTAATTCTGATTTTCCCTTAATCCCTCAATTTTCCCTCAATCAAAGACAATGTCTTTATCTTTATATCTACAATGCCTAGTTATGTGTAAATAATAATAATAATAGCTAGATTTATAAAGAACCTACTATGTGCTTTATACACTACTAATTTTTTTTGTTTAGAAAATTTTATTATTAGTTACTTATTTATTATTTAAAAAGTGACAAAGGGATGACCAATAAAAAAAGGATATGCTTCATTTTCAATTTTTACAACATTTTTAGTAGCCTAATCTACACAAGCATTGAGAGCACTATAGATGAATGTTTGAAACAAGGTGAATGTTTTCTAGCAAGATTCTATTATGGAATACATCTTTAAAATAATCTAATATTGAAAAGATGGAGAAAATAAGACTAGCCAATATTCACTTTTTTGTTGACTATTTTTTTTATAAAATGACTTAATAGAGCAAAACACATAATTAAAGCCTTACCTCACATAAAATGTTGAACATAGCAAGATTATACAAAATTTATTATGCACTATGACCACAAATAAAACTTTATTCAATAAACCTCTGATATGCAAGGTAAAAACAGCTGGCATCTGTTCTACAGAGGTGTTTTCTACTATTGTAAAGAATGTCTGTTAGAATACAAATGGAAGATTTCCTTTGTGTTGGTAATATACTCCAGATATTTCTGTTTGTGAAAGGTATGCCTTTCCCCATTTTGAGGGGAAATTTTCATGCTGTATTTTGCAATCTATCTCATTTGCAAGCGAAAAATGTAAGTTTTATTACTGTTGCCTATTTTTGCCCATGTCTTTTTAAATCTTCTACTCGATTGTAAACTCCATGAAGGTGAGGAAGATATAATCCATCCTTCTATGCCAAGAGCTTTTCAGATTTTCAATCAATCTGTACTAATCAATGAATTAATGGTTCTGAGATATATTGTTTTGCAAAGAGAATTTTTTTGTCAAAGATTATGTCTTTCCCCCTACCAATATCACAATCTAGATCTTTAAAATGTGAGCTGTTTGAAGTCAGTGTCTTTTTCTCTCTGCCTTTGCACCATTAACACTAAGGACAGGCACATTTACCATGTAATAACTGCTTTTTGATTCATTCCAAATAGTTTTGTGGTAAATTCACATTTGTGCAAATTTTGGGAATTCCCTTATTCTTGCTAACAAGTGCAACACACTTTCTGCCTGTCTTCATCTGATATCATCAAGTGCCTTACAAAGATTTTTATCACATTTAATCTAAGCTGTCTGAGGGATCTGATACCTTAGGCATCTTACTACCTACTTTAAATGGGGTTAGGTTGAGTAAATCTCACCTTTATCCTTGATGTCTAGACTGCTCCACCAGAATGCATTAAATCATCCAATATTCCCCCTGCCCCTCAATTGTATTTGCTCTTTATCTGCCCATAGCTTGCCTTCTTTCCTGTAGAAAATAAGCTTCTTGAGAGCAGGGGCTTTTTGTTTTTGATAAAGACTATTTGGAACATAGCAAGTGGTTATTGATTATTTTATATATCTTTGAATTAAGTTAACTAGAATTGAAAATAGAAAAGGAATCTCCTACTTCATCTAATGTGGAAATAAGATTATTTCAAAGGTCAGAAGGAATATGAAGGTAGGCACAGAAGCTCAGGTTTGAAATAAAAAAAAGAAGTCAAAAGAAAAGGAGATGGGAAAACTTCCTATTAATTAAATCAAATGCATGAAATTTGTTCCTGAAATGAGAACCATGACCTAAAATGGGCCTTTTACCCATTTTAGTCCAGGTCTACCAGATGCAAAAAGTGCTCTTTTCATAGCTCCTGCTTGTTAGCTGTGCAATGAATAGCAGACCTTACAAACAAAATCCTAAAGAAGAAATAAGAAGACATCTCCATGTTGCCTCAAATCCTCTTAGTCGATTGGAAGGATTTCATGTGATACTCATTGATGTCCTCCATTCCCCCAGTGTCCATGTCCTCACCACTCTCTGTTACCTGTACAAGAATAGTTTTCATAGCTTGAGCCTATCATTTTGCTAGAAAAATTTTCCATTGAATAGGGCTTCATGTCGATGGCTTGTCTGGATAAATCTGCTACTGGGAGTCAAAGTCATCATCAAAAGTATATCAAAAAGTAGAAATAGCATCAACAACAGCAACATTTTGCAGTTGTGGTCCACTGTTAACTTTGATAATTACAGTACCAAACAAGCACATAGGGTACAATAGCTTTAAATTAATCATGAACGTCCTTCCAATTTTTTTTTGCTATAGATTTCCATCAAAGGATACTCTAAACAAAACAGTGATCCATTCTGAATCTCTAGCTGTGTTTAAGCCTTAGATCATGTACCCTCTTAAGGGAAGATTTTTCTGAGTTCTGTGAAGTGTCTTCCTTCTCCATGGAGTTGCTATTATAAAACAGTACTAATACAATCCTTGGAATCAGTAGGTTTGAGTTTGAATCCCATATATATGATTTATTAACTGTGTGACCTTGGGGAAGTCACTTCACATCTAGGAAGTTCATTATTTCCATCTGTAACATAAAGTATTCAAATGAGGAGTACATTAAATCTCAATTAGCTTTAGTGTTTCTGGAATTCTGTTATCACAATAAGGAATGATAATAACATACACTTAGGTCACTTACGCATTTGTTGGGTCTCTTTCTTGTCTCAAACCTATCATGTGTATACATATGTATAAAGTGAGGGAGTCAGATTGGATGGTGTTTATGATCTCTTTTATTTCTAAATAAAATATCCCATATTTCACCCTGCTATGTTGCTCAGTAGAATGTAAACTCCTTTAAGGCAATGACTGATTTCTTTTTAATGGAGCATGGTAGTTAATAGAATTCATACAAAATGAGTACCTGTTGGGTTGGGTTGGTCATAAGCTAAGAAAATGGATAGCCATGACAAATGATGTTAGGGGAGGTTGTATTGCAGAACAAAAATAAAATGGGTAGTCAGGAGACATTGTTATCTTTGATTGTTGTGAATTAGATAAAATTGGATAAAATCACATCTCTTCTTTGGACCTTATTTTATTTTCTTCATCTACCAAGTGAAAAGTTAACAAGAGATTATATCCCAAGTCCCTTCCATGCCTGGCATAGTATTATAACTCAGATCCCTCTCTGAGTTCTGAGACTCTAAATCCTTTATGTGAAATGACACATAGAACAAACATATCTACTTATGCTGCAAAAATTCCAGACTGGATCTGTAAGACCAGCAGTGTTCTCCCTGTAACAGCGTCATGCTTCCTGGAACTCAACTGACAACCTGTGTTTTCTCGTGTACAAAGCAGATGATGGTATTGACTCTACTTTACCTCATTAAAGACAGTGTCAATCATACTGTGTAATTATAATAACCAATGAGAAGATTCCCCTTGAGCTAAGATGAGGAGATGAAGCTCTATTCTTTCATTAGAGAAGTGGAGGACAATGGGTATGGCATGTGGTATAAATAGGCAACTGTTAGATGTTTCATCCGGTTTTGTTTAGCTGTTTAATGGGAACTGACAATGATGTTAAATGAAAGGCATTAATAAAAGTAACTACAATGACAACAACAAACAAATCAATGACAACTTCAGCCTTTGAGAGGTGAGAGGAGCTCAGGCTCTTTCTTTCAGTAGGGAAAAGCACTGGAATTGTCAGCCCCAGGAGGAGATGGAAGGGGCCATTTTGATAGTTGATTCAAAGCCACAAGGGCATGAAGAAGGCCTTATTTGCTCATGTTTTTAAGCTCTGAAAAGCAATTCGTTGTAGCTTTAACCATGACCTTTGAATATCTTCCTAATCCTTACTTACTCAAAAAGAGTAATAAACCTGCCCTTTGTAGGATCAATATCTCTATAAGAAATGTTTTGACATCAACTTCAAAGGAGAGCAATAGGCAGATGCCTTGAATAGAATGTAATGATTTGTTTTTTCCTAAAGTGGGTAAGAAAAATTAAACTTAGAAAGATAAAAAATTTTAGATTAGGCCTATAATTCAGTTTGAAAATTGGAATCACAAAATATAATGTGACTAACAAAGAATAAAAGATTTGTTAAATAGCAGAAATTATGTAATGTAATACATAAAAAAATGTTAAGAATGACACATTCAGTAAAGTCAAATCTACTTTTTGGCCCTGAAGTGGGTGAAGCATTCTAATTAAGAAAGTTATATAGGAGCGACTAGGTGGTGCGGTGAATAGAGCACTGTCACTGGAGTCAGGAGGACCAGAGTTCAAATACAGCCTCAGACACTTAATACTTACTAGCAGTGTGACCTTGGGCAAGTTGTTTAACCCCAATTACCCTCCAACAAAAAGCAAAAAAAAAGGATGTTATATGGAGTAATTCAATTCAATAAAGATTGATTTTTGGATTCTGTGGACCACATACCATGTCATAGAAGACTTTGCATTCATATATCACAACTTATTCAATCATTCCCCAATTGATGGACATCCCCTCAATTTCCATTTCTCTGCCACCACAAAAAGAATGAATATTTTTGTATATGTGAATCCTTTTCCCATTTTACTGATCTCTTTGAGATACATACCTAGAAATGTTATTGCTGGGTCAAAGGGTATGCACAATGTTATAGTCCTTTGGGCATAGTCAAAAGTACCTATTTGTATACAAATATTTATAACAACTCATTTTATAGTTACAAAGAATAGAAGACTAAGGGGATTCCCAGAAATTGGTCAATGGCTGAACACGTCATACCTTATGGTTGTGATAGAATACTGTTGTGTTGTGGGAAATGATGAGGAGGGTGCTTTCAGAAAGGCAAAGAAGGCAAGACCTATATGAACCGATGAAAAGTAAAGTCAGAATAACTGAGATACTATTGTACCCAGTAACAGCAATGTTAAAATGATTACCAACTTAAGATTAATTCTGATCAAGACAATGTTTCAAGACAATTCTGAAGGACTTATAATGAAAAATACCATCTATCTACAGAAGGAAATAGTGACCTCTGAGTGTAAATTGAAGTATATTTTTTCCATTTTTATTTTTCACATTTTCTTTTGCAACATAGCTATTAGGAAAATATGTTTTGCATGATTTCATATGTATGATTGCTTTCAGATTTCTTGCTTTCTTAATAAGTGGATGAAGTGCTAGAGGCATGGAGAGAATTTGGAACTCAAAATTTTAAAAATGAGAATTAAAATAATTTTAAATAATTTAAGAACAAAACAGAAATAAAACAAAACAACAATAAGAAAAAAGAAAAGCTGGCTTTTATATTCCCTGCTAAAATTTCCTCTTCTGACCTTTTTTTATCACTCAAAACAGGTTTCTTCAACCTCATGTCTATGCTTTTAATTGGCCTAATAAGTGCTTCTTTGTACTCCATGATTAACCTTTGATTTATGTGGTAAAAATTCACCAAATCTCTGCTGCAACATTTCCAGTTCTTATTTAATGATCTCAGAGCCTCTAAAAAGTTCTGATTCTGAGTTTTGTTTGATTTACCTTCTGTTAAAAATGTATTTAAATGATTTTAGGGTTCCCAATGCCATGAAGACTTAATATTTACCATTTTCAAATGGTCTTCTATAGGTTATGTCTTTGGCAGTTATGTTTCTTTGCATTTACATTTTAAGTTTTTGATAAGCAAAAATTCTTTCTTTTCCCCTTTAAATCACCAACCTTTTCACACAAAAGAGGAATCACCCTATATCCTTTAACAATGAGATTTAATCATTTATATTTTTGCCATAATTTGTCACAATTCATTTTATGTACATTTTACATAGTCTGCTAGTAGACCATAAATATAGTAATTTTATATTCAGATTTTTTTCAGTTTTTTTTATTAAATCCAACTTATTCCTCTCCATTCAGTCCTCAAGTTTTTCAGTTTGAAAAAAGCAATAACATTATTTTTCCTATGCCCCAAAGTTCTTATTCTGGCCCTTTCAGTACGAACCTCTCCATATGGATGGATTGCACTTTAAAAGACAGCACCTTTCTCATACATTGGGATGATATATTATTAGTTTGCAAAGAATGAGAACACAGCAAAATGTAAATGACAGAAATGTGATAGAACATAATGGAATCTTTTAAATTATTCAGAATGTCCTTCTGGATCATCATTATGAACATTAATTATTAAAAAAACAGATATTTATGAAGCATCAAAAAGGTGTAGAGAACATATGTGACAGATGTAAAGACAAATAGGACATGTCTCCTGATTTGAGTCATTTGTAGTTCAAAAAGGGAGCTACACCATGTACACAAATTTGCTCAATTGATAGATCAGGAGAATACCATAAACTGAGTTGAACTGGATTCCTGGAAAGCATTTGAGAAAGTCTCTTGTGATATCATTGTAGAAAAGATGAAGACATGTTTGCCTATAATGAAGTTAGATATGTTTGGAACTGGCTGAACAACTAGTCTCAAAGAATGGTGAATAATTGATTCACTGGGTTGATGTGGAAGAAAATCCCTAGTGGAATGCCACCAGGGTATTTTTTTCAACATTTTTTATTACAGATTTATATGAAGACATGGGAAATATATCTGCTGAATTTATGAATGCTAGGAGTTTGAGAGAGATTGCCATTTAGAAAAGGATAAAAATGAGCAGTTAATAAATATTTGTTGCTAAAGATTAACAATCTGGAACAATGAGTTATTGTTCTATAAGATGGAATTAAATAAATGCTTCTATATATTTGTTTATCTATCTAAATATATCACTATAGACATAGATACAGCTATCTATGTAGAGATATGTATCTTGATATATAGTCGTGCCCTTGGGTTAAAACAAAATGAACAGAACAAATGAAGGTTGAGGGAGTTGTGTCTAGACATAACTATATGAAAAAGTTTACATGAAAAAAGACACTAATATTTATTGCTCTAATTCCATATGAGTCAACAGTGTGATATGATGCACACAGAAACTAATATGATCTTATTTCAATAATTAAAAAATGAATGACATTCATTGTATGTAAACCCTGTCACAGATACTGATTTCAACTCTTCTACAACTTCAGATACTTTTCATTACTTAGATTAAAGACTCAACCAGTAATTTCCCTAGAATAGTGAACTTTCTGATCAGGAAACTCCCTTTACTGAGGGGGTTTTTTCAACTTATAATATCAGAGATTTGTCTAGATGAATGAGAAATAGAATGACTTTACCGAGGTTACATAATGAGCAGGTACCTTTAAAATTTCAGGGTCACCTGATACCATAGTGAAAAACCACAATGAGACATTAATGTGAGGCACCAAGCTAGGTTTCATTAATAGAATTTTGGTATGCTGAATAAGGTAAATTCTTCTAATGGTCTGTACTCTTCAGATTGCATCTGAAATACTATGTTTATTTCCAGACATGTGGACTTAATTGTTTTTCAGTCATTTCAGGTGTGTCCAACTTTTTGTGACCCTGTTTGGGGTTTTCTTTGGCAAAGCTACTGAAATGGTTTGCTATTTCCTTCTCTATCTTATTTTACAGATAAGGAAACAAAGGCAAAAAAAAAATTAAGTGTCTTGCCCAAGGTCAGACAGCTAGTACGTTTCTAGACCAGATACGAATTCCTGAAGTTGAGTGTTTTTGACTCCAGGGCTGGAACTTTATCTACTGTGACACCTAATTTAATGTTGGAATGATGGATTATTTCTAAAGGATTATGGCCAAGGTGTTTAGAGGAATAAAACAAAACAATAGAAGAGTTGGTTGAGAGAACAGATTTTTAGACCATATCACTTTTGAACATCTCACATGTTTATCTGCCTAATGAAACTTTCTTCCCCATCATAATCCTGGTCCTCAGACTCAGAATATCCAAAAGAAATCCTTGTCCTCAGCCCTAAATATATCCCTTTCACAAATTTACTGTCACTATGGATGACATCATCATCTTCCTCGTCAAGCAGGTTTAAAACCTCAGTATCATCTTTCACTTTTCTATTTTCTCTTTTTTTGCCCTTTTTCTCCATTGACTCTTTTCTCACATCTAATCTAATGTAAATCTTGATGATTCTACCTCCCTAATAATTTTCAACAATGGTCTTTCCTCTCCAGTCAAAATGTCACTATGATGTTATACTTATACCAACATTACTTCTAAACTGTATTACTGTAATAAATTCTTAATTTTTCTCCTGACTGTGTGTCACAGTCCTTAATATACTCTACCTTTTCACCCTTAGCACTTAACTGAAAACTTAGGAGATATTTAATAGGCCCTTACTGCTTGGGTGATTGGGGATGTGGATGGAACCTGTGGTTTGACAGAGTTCTTGGGTGAGAAAAAGACCTCATAGAATGAAGATGGATGCCCGTGATATGTGCTTACTTCTTGCTCATTTATAGACTTAGAAAGCTGTATAAAACATTTGGAAGTTGAATGACTTACCTCATACCATCAGTATATGGTAGTTGTAAGATATGAATGAAGAAATTTTTTACCTCAGTGGTGGCTCAACATGTCATCCTGGTTCACTCTGAATGACTGAATACTCCATTCAAAGAATGATGATCTCATCACTGCCCTTTATTTATTCTAAATTTCAGTGACATTGGATTACTAACTATGGACCAATAATCAGGACCTTCTAATTCTCCTTTTCATTTAAATTATTTTTTTTCTTTTTGTGCAGATTGTTTCTCTACTTGTAAAGCATCTCCTTCTAATTTATACTTCCTTCCATCAAGGTGCCACCTATATCATTTTCCCCTGTCTCAGTTCTCCTAATTAAAATGTTTATCCGTAAATGCTATATGCCCCCAATAGAATGAAAATTCTTTCATTACAACACCTGCTATTTTCCTCTTTTTATGCCCTACTTGATAAATTTTTGATGAAATGAATTGACCTGAAGAAGAGAATATTTGGTTCAGGAGAGGGATTAATGAGTGTTTTGAGATATTTGAAAGACGTTCATGTGAAAGAGGGAATTTACTGTTGGGGAAATAATGAGTTCCCCATTACTAGACATATTTAAGCAGAGGATGAATAATCACTTATTGAGTATGTGGTAGAGAGGATTAATGTTCAGTTATTATTTGCACTGGGTAAGGTCATTTCTGACTTTGAGACTCCAATTCTATGAAGTACTTATAAGGAAAATGAAATATGATATTGCAAAGGAAAGGTAGATATATTTCTTAAGACTGAGTGACATTTTTTTTAGAGTGGGAATCAGAGTCTACCATAAAAGGTAGCATTTGATCTAGACACTGAACAGAAAAGAATGAAGTGGGGAAACTTGATTACATTCATGGAGTTGTAAATAGCTTAGCTTTTCCAGGGCATTGATTATGTGAATGGGAATAGTATAACAAAAGTTTGGAAAGATTGGGACCATCTTATGGAGGTCTTGAATTCCTGCCTGAATAGTTTGGACTTGATTCAACAGACAGCAGTGAGGCAATATTTTTGAGCAGTGGAGTCACATAGGAAGGGCAGTGCATTAGAGAGATTAATCTGGCAATATATTCAGGATAGATTGGAGTAGGCCTAATAATGAACCAGGGACACTCTAGAGGGTTATGCAATAATCTAGTCAAGAATTAACAAGGGTTTGAACTACGGTGGTGGCAGTAGGAGAAGAAAAAAATGGCGAAGAGGCAAGAGAAATTTCAGAAACAGAATTAGTTTAAATGGACAGTGAGCTAAATGTTAGATGAGATAGAGAGGAATAAAAATGAGATCAATCTTTGCAACATGCATGACTAGTAGAATGGTGAATTCATTAATAGAAATGTGGAGGTGAAGGAAAATCAGGTTTTGGAATGACAACAACATCTGCAGTTTTGACAGACTGATCTTTGTATATTGGAAGAACATCCAAGTAGAGATGATTAGAAGGCCCCTGGAAAAAAAGTCATGTTGCTCAGGAGACAGGTCAGAACTAGGGACAGAGGTCATGATGGTGGTGGGGTAATCTACATAGAATTAGACAAAGCAATAGAAAGGAATGAAGTAGATGAGGGGATGAATATAGAGAACAAAGGAATTTTGATCCTCAGTTTATCTGAATGTAAAGTGAGAGATGAAAAATTATCTTTCAGTCCTTTTAAAGCTTTATTTAAGAATCACACAGAATCAGTTAGCAAATTTCAAATCTTGAATGGGACCTCTTAGGTAATTTTGTCCAAACCATGAAAGAAATAGTCAGTATAACTAACAATTAAAACCAATCTGACAAGCATTTATTAGGAGTTTACTATATTCCAGGCACCGTACTATGTGCTTTACTATTATAATTTTATACTTTTATTTATTTTTACCATTCTTTACTTTTGAAATTTTGAATTCCAAATTCTCTCCTTTCCTCCAACTGAGAAGAAAATCATTATGAAATCAATAATACATGTGATATCATGCCAAAAATATTTCCATATTAGACTTATTTTGAAAAAAATAACAAGAAAAATAAAATAAGTGAGAAAATTACATGTCAATTTGCACTCAGTTGCTAAGCTCTCTTTCTGGAAGTGGATAGCATTTTTTTTCATCATGAGTCCTTTGAAACTGTCTTAAGTAATCATATTGATCCAAGTAGCCAGCCTTTCAAAGTTGATCATCATTATAAAATTGCTTTTACTGTGCACAATGGTCTGCTGGTCTTTCTCATTTCACATTGCATCAGTTCATATAAGTCTTGCCATGTTTTTCTAAAACTGCCACCCTCATTATTTCCCACATAACAATAGTGCTACAACACAATACTATGCCACAGCTTCTTCAGCCATTCCCCAATTGATGAGCATCACCGCAATTCCAATTTTTTTACCACCAAAGAAAGAAGTGCTAGAAATAATTTTATCCATATAGACACTTTTCCTTTTTAAAAAAAATATCTTTGGGCTTCAGAACTAGTTGTAGTATTGCTTGGTCAAAGGGTATACAAAGTTTTATATCTCTGGTTCTAATTCCAAATTGTTCTCCATAATGGTAGGAAAATTTCACAACTCCACCAAAAATTCATTAGTGTATTTATTTTGTATCATCCTTTCCATCATACATCATTTTCCCCCCTATCTTATGCTATTTTATTTTCTTCCAATTACATGTAAAAATGATTTTCTGATTTACATCATTCATTTCCAACATATTTTGAGTTACAAATTTTCTCCTGGTTTTTCCCCTACCCACTACCCCAAAATAGCAGTCCCATAGGATATCTCTTCTTCCAATCTGCTCTCTCCCATATTTTCTCTCATACCGCTTTTGACTTTTCTAGTAGGGCATGATGGATCTCTATGCCCCAGTGCCTGTATATCTTATTTCCCAATTACATGGAAAATAGTGTTAATAATAGTATATATATATATATATATACACATTTGATTTTAAAACTTGAATTCCAGATTCATTTTCTTCCTCCCCTGTCACCCACCCTTACAGGGAAGATAAACAGTTCAGTATAGGTTGTACATGTGTGGCTAATGCAAAACAATAACATAGTAGATATATTGTAAAAGACTGACTATATTTCCATCCCTCCTATCCCACCTCCCACTTGTTATATTCTCTTCTTTGATCATGTACCTTTTCAAAAGTGGGTGCTTCCAACTTCCGTACCCCCCAGGCTGCCCTCCCTTCCATCATTCCCCCTCTCATGACTTTCCCCCCCCACTCTCCTGTAGGGTGAGACACCCTATTTACTGTGTATTTCATTCCCTCCCAAGCCAAATTCAATGGGAGTAAGATTGACCCATTCCCTTTTGCCTTCCTTTTCTTCCCTTCCATTGTAACCATTTTCCCTTGCCGCTTCTATATGAGATAGTTTACCCCATTCTTTCTCTCCCCATCTCCTCTCATTATATTCCTCTCTCACCTCTTAATTTCACCTTTTCTGTATCATCCCTTCCTGTTAAATTGGTCCTGTGCCCTCTATCTATGTATACCTGTAAACATACATACACACATTCACATATGTATTCATATGACCATATAACCTCATATAGAGACATATATATTTTTATTCCCTTCAACTATTTTCATACTGAGAAAAGTTTCATAAGTTACAATTATTGTTTTTCCATGTAGGAATGTTAATAGTTCAACTTTGGTAAGTTCCTTATGGTTTCTTTTCCCTGTTTACCTTCTCATGCTTCTCTTCCTTCTTGTATCTGAATGTGAAATTTTCTGTTCAACTCGGGTTTTTTCAGCAAGAATGCTGGAAAGTCTTCTATTCCACCGAATAACCATATTTTCCCCTGAATGATACTTCATTTTGCTTGGTAGGTGACTCTTGGTTTTAATCCCAGCTCCTTTGCCCTCCGGAATATCATATTCCAAGCCCTTCAAACCCTCAGTGTAGAAGCTGCCAGATCCTGGGTTATCCTGATTGTGTTTCCACAATATTCAAATTGCTTCTTCCTGGCTGCTTGTAATATTCTCTCCTTAATCTGGGAATTCTGAAACCTGGATATAATATTCCTTGGAATTTTCCTTTTGGGATCTTTTTCAGGGGGTGATCCATGGATTCTTTCAATCTCTTTTTTGCCCTCTGCCTCTAAAACATCAGGGCAGTTTTCTTTGAGAACTTCCTGGAGGATGATTTCTAGGTTCTTACTTTGATCACGGATTTCAGGTAGTCCAACAATTTTTAAATTGTCTTTCCTGGATTTATTTTCCAGGTCAGTGTTTTTTCCCATGAGATATCTCCCATTTCCTTCTATTCTTTCATTTGTTTGGATCTGTTTAACAGCATCTTGATTTCTCATAAAGTCATTAGCTTCCATTTGCTCCAATCGAATTCTGAAGCAATGATTCTCCTCATTGATCTTTTGAGATTCTTTTTCCATCTGGTAAATTTGGCTTTTTAAGGCATTCTTCTCCTCATTGCCTTTTTGAGTCTCCTTTGCCATTCAAGTTAGTCTGTTTTGTTAAGGTGTTATTTTCCTCAGTTGGGCTGAGGAACTCTCATTTTGTAATGGTTTTTTTTTTTTTTTGCATCGTTCTTATTTATTTTCCCAATTTTTCCTCCACTTCTCTTATCTGCTTCTTAAAGTCCTCTATGGCTTGTAACCAGCATGTATTTTCCTTTGAAGCTTTTGGTGCAGGAGTTCAGACATCATTGTCTTCCTTCTGTTCCATACTTTGCTCCTTTTTTCCCCAAAATAGGAGTCTAATGTTGGCATCTTCTGTCTGCTTTGTTTCCTTTGCCTGGTCATGTTGCCACTCAATTACTTGACTTTTGGGCTTTTTGTCACAGTAGGACTCTGCCACCAGACAGGGGAGCTTTCATCCCAAATGCTGGGGTTTTCTCAGCTGCTGGAGGTATTAGATGGGTGCCCTCTCTGAGGCCACCACATGCTCTGGCAAGCTGGACACACACCCCAGGACCTCTACCCTAGACCACAATCTAGATTCAAGCAGGTTAAAGCAAGAGCCATTACTCCTCAGAAAGGTTGCTTGGTCCCCCTACACTCTGCAGGCCAGGAGCTGAAGCTGCCACGTCACGCTGGCTGGCTCTGTAAGGCATCTCAGCAGCTTCTCGCCCCAGCGGCAGAAGCCAGCCATGCCCACTTGCTGGGTCCCAAAGTCCAGACTGCACTGACCTCTCACTTTGTCCCTCGCATCTATATGTTGATAATTCTGGAAACAGCCACAGCTGCTGCTGATCTGGAGTCCCTCAGGCTGGTGGTTGGTCAGATCCACCCTGCAACTAAAACCTCTGGCTCACCAGGGCCTGGGCTCTGCTCCCAGAGCCCTGCACTGTCTGATTCCTGCCAGCCTACCGGGCTGTCTTCAGTGGGAGGTTAGCTTCTCAGTGTCATTTTGTGGGTTCTTCAGCTCCAAATTTGTTCAGAGTCCCCTTTTTATATTGATTGGGGAAGGTGGATGCCAGAGCCCCTTGGAGGTTTTGTTTCTACTCCACCATCTTGACTCCCCATCATTTCTAATAGGTGTGAGGTGGCATGTAAGAGTTGTTTTAATTTTCATTTTTTCTAATCAACATGGATTTAAAGCATTTATTAATATGATCATAGATAGCTTTGATTTCTTCTTCTGAAAATTGCCTATTTGTATCCTTTGACCATTTATTAATTGGGGAATGGCTCTTATTTTTCTAAATTTGACTGAGTTCTATATTCATTATATATTTCAGAAATAAGATCTTTCTCAGAGAAACTTGCAAGAATTTTATATATTTCTTCATTTTCTGTGGTACTTTTTTGCAAAATGTAGTTTCTATTACCATAACTTTTAATTAGTTCTATTTTTGCTTTCGCTTAGTCTAAGACCATGATTGTCATGCCTGCTTTTTAAAAAATTTTAACTAAAGCATATTAGATTTTACTCCAGCCCTTTATTTTCCTCTGTGTATCTCTATTTCAAAGGTTTCTTTTATAAGTAACATATTGTTCAATTCTGTTTTTTTAATCTATTCTGCTCTCTACTTCCATTTAATGGGTGAACACATTCTGTTCACATTCACAGTTATGGTTACAAACTGGGTATTTCCCTTCATTTCTTCTTGTTCTTCTTGTTTTTATCCTTATTCTTCTTGTTCATCTTGTTTCTTCTTCTTCTTTTTCTCCTCCTCCTTTTTTTCCTTCTCCTTCTTTTTTGTCTTCTTCTTCTTCTTCTTCTTCTTCTTCTTCTTCTTCTTCTTCTTCTTCTTCTTCTTCTTCTTCTTCTTCTTCTTCTCCTCTTTTTTTATCATATCTCCACTCAAAAGTCTATGTTGCTTCTAACTACTGCTTTCCTTAATTGACCTTCCTTTTATCATTTTTTTTCTTTCACATTTCCCTATTGAAAAATGTACATTTCCCTGAAAACCTGAGTGTGTAATATATGTGTACATTTATTTATACACACATATGTATATATACACCTGCATACATTTGTGTACACACGTGTGTATGCATGTTTATTTGAATATGTGTGTATACACACACAATATTATTCACCCTTTGAACCAATTCTGATGAGAGTGAGGTTCAAGTGTTGTCTGCCACCCCCTCAATTCCCCCTCTAATGTGAGAGATCTTCCTTACATGCCTCTTTTATTTGAGAATTCCTTCCCCTCCACATTATTCTTCCTTCTCCTTTCCCCTAGAACATCCCTCTTTCTGTCCCATCCAATTTTTTTTTAGATCATCTCAACATAATCAACTTACTCCTATATTCCCTGTCCATGTAGAATATTTATAATGGTACTAATAGTCAGGTAATTCTTAGGAGTTTTGGGTATGTTTTTTTCTCATGTAGGAATGTAATCAGTTTAACTTTATTGAGACTATGATGATTCCTCTTTTATGTTTACCTTTTCATGCTTTTCATGAGTCTTGTGTTTGAATGTCAAATTTCTATTCAGCTCTGATCTTTTCATTAGAAATGTTTGTAAGTACTCTGTTTCATTAAATATTTACTTTTCCCTGGAAGGATTATACTCAGTTTTTCTGGGTAGGTTATTTTTGGTTGTAGCCCTATCACCTTTGCCTTTGGGAATATCATATTATAAGCCCTCTGCTTCTTTAATGTTGAAGCTGCTAAATCTTATGGGTTCCTGATTGTTGTTCCTAGATATTTGAATTGTTTCTTTCTGTCTGCTTGTAATATTTTCTCCTTTCAGAACTCGTAAAGCTCTAGAATTTGGCTAATTTTCATTTGGGTATTTTCATTTTCTTGTCTCTTTTAGAAGGTGATTAGTTGGTTCTTTCAATTTCTACTTCACCATCTAGACCTAGTATAGCTGGAAGATTTTCCTAGATAATTCCTTGGAAAATTATGGCTAGACTCTTTCTTTGATCGAAACTTTTAGGTAGTCCAATAATTCTTAAATTATCTCTCTTTGATTTGTTTTCAGGTAAGTTTTTTCTTCTTTTCTTTGACTTTTTATTGTTTCTTGATATCTTGCAGAGTCAGTTTCCAGTTTAGCCCAATTCTAATTGTTAAGGAATTATTTCCTTCAGTTAATTTTTGTACCTTCATTTCAATTTAACCCCTCCTGCCTTTTATGGTCTTTTCTTCAGTGCACTTTTGTGTTCTTTTTTTTTTTTACTAATTAGACTAATTCTGTTTTTTAAGCTTTTTTTCTTTATCAATATTTGTGTGTCTCTTTTACAAGCTGTTAAATTGTTTTTCATTATTTTATTGCATCACTCTCATTTATTTCCCCATTTTTTTCTCTACCACTTTTTATTTCTATAACTATTCTAGGGATTCTTATTGGGCTTGGGTCCAATTAACATTTGTCTTAGATTTTGTTTGTAGCTGTTTTCATGTGGATTTTTCCTTGCAACCCTTTAAGCTTTTTATGTTAAGTTTTTTTTTAGTTTTTTGCTAATTTTTCTGGCTTATCTTTTGACTTTGAACTTTATCAGGAGACACTGTCCCAAGTGTTTATACGCATATATGTGTATATACCTGCATATATACATATGCACATATATAAATACATCATATACACACATGTATATATATGCATATTTGTATATATATATGAATGCATGTATTTTTTCATATTACTGTTTTCAGAATTACTATTGAAAGTTTGCAAGTTTTCTTTGCTTTGAAGGTGGTCTGATATTAGGAGAAATGTGGTTACTGCTTCTCTTGTTTGTGCTCTGGTTTTTACCCAGGAGAGGACCCTGTTCCAATGTACCCACCAGCACTATTGTTCCCCTTTGCCTTGGAACTATGGACAGGGTCCCTGCTCTCTTGTGACCCCCACCCCAATGCTCCTTTCTGTCCTGGAACTGCAATCCAGAAGTGCACATGGGATAGCGTTGTGAACAGCACCAGCTATATCCAATGCCAGCAAAGGGTCCCCTGTAATCTCTATGGACTGAGATTTCACAAGTTGTTGGTCCTGTGACCACTGTTGCATAGGGAGCTCCAAACTGGCCTCCACCCTGGTGTCACAAACATCTCCTGTCAACCCCATAAGTTATCTTAGGTCATAAAATATCTCTCCCTGACCTTTTATTGAGTGTTCTCCTCAAAACTTTGACTTGAGGTATTACTTTAATATTGTTTGCAAGGAGATGTTGAGAATTCATCTGGCTTGCTGGAAATATTTCATCTTGAACTTTACAGTTATCTCATTTGATCCTCATAAGAGCCCTACAAGGTAGGTGCTGTCATTATCCCTATTTTACAACTGAGGAAACTGGGGAAAACATGTGAAGTGATGTTTTTAGGATCATATAGCTAGTAAGTATTGGAGGAAATAGGAAATCAGCTCTTCCTGACTCCCCATTCAAAACACTATCAAATACAGCATATGCCTGCCTTTAGATACAAAGGTGGTGGTGTGTGTATGTGTCCTATAAATTCTACTTTTTTATATTATTATTTGAATAAGGAGAGAGCATTTATTAGGTGAATAAAGAATGATGTTCCATCAGAGAAAACATATGAATGTAATTGTGAATAAAGTAGGGATTCTAAGAGATAGCAGTGAAGGGAAAAAATTTCCCATAAATGAGGGGAAGTTTGTGCAAATAGATATCTATTAAACCTATTCTATCTGACTATATCTCCTTGAGTTTTTACAACTCCAAGTCTCTCTCTTGATTCCATCTTTCCTTTCCCCTCTATAATTACATTTTGTCTACTTGTATTCACAAACCTATCCATCCCGTTTGTTCTTCAGGAAATTGTAAGGAAAGGTTTGGACTAATCATTCCCCTCTGCTCTTTCCCCAGACTCTTGCCTTAGGCTAGTCATTCACAGCTAGTCATTCTATGACCTTGTTTTGTTACAGAGTTTGGCATCTTCCTAGTCCAAATCTCTTCTAAAGAGCATTAATACAACTTCTTGCAAAAAGTGTATCATCCCTGGAGGGGGACAGATCTTTATGCTGTTATTCCCATTTCACAACTTAAGGTCAAGCAGAATTTACTGATTTACTACTGGGGTGATGTGATATAGTATGTTAAATCTCTAGAATAGTAAAATACCTTAAGGTAAATGATATCTTTCATCCACAAATCCTTGCTATTTACAGCTATCAAAACATATCATTACAAGCAAAAGGCAGCAGATAGAAATGAACAAATACATCCATTATTCATAAGCTGTTTTTTTTCATCTGCTAGCTTTCTAAAAATCTTCTTTTCTTTAGAAGATGCCCAGAAGCATGCATTTAGATGAGTTTATTAACAAGATCATTAATCAGGAATCCACATTTCAAGACACCTTGTTGATCAGCATATCTCAAGCAAAAATTAGCAAGCCTATAGGAAGATGCTGAATTTAATTTAATTTAATTTCATTATGCATTACCTAATTACCTTAGCTATGATTTATTACTTTTAATAATTCAAAAATACCTAAGACCATAATGTAGAGGTAATTAATATGAATGGTTGCATATGAAATATACACTGTCATATTTTCCATGGCTTAAGAAGTGGTTTTATTTTGTATTGCTCAACACGTGGCCATACTCTAGGCTTTGTATACCAGGTTCAACTATATATATATATATATATGTATATATATATATATATATACTCTGAAAGAGAACTTTATTTCTAACTACGTATATTAATCAGTGGAAGTTCCATGGATTTATATGAATGGTTGAAGGAATGCATGAAAACACTATATTAAACTTTTGAGATACAAGTAGAAAAGCAAAACCATCCTTGCTCTCAGGTAGCTTATATTCTAATGGGAGAGGCAACCCATATGGAAAGTTTCATATGCAAGATAGATGGAAAGCTCCCATGGTACTTAGAATGCAAGGGCAAAACATATGGTAATGTCTCTTCTTTTATGTCATTTAGACTAATGAAATCATATGACTTTCTGATGATGTATCATTTGACAGTGCCATAAATTTTGTTTTCTGGTTCTTCAGTAGCTGTGGCTATAACACCTGACATAGGAATAGTTACCAGGCTGCATTACCACACACTCAGAATGTTGACTATGAAAACTGACCTAGAAACATCATAATTCCCAAAGCTCTTGGCTTTAAAGTCCTGTGATGTTTCCATTAGCATTTGCGGGGGGATGGTGGTTAAGGTGTTGGTGGTGGCTTGATTTGCATAGAACATGTTGCCTTCCCTCTCTCCTTCAAGGTGCTTTTTACTTCACCTAGGCTGCTTTGCATGTCATTTAGGAGAAAGTGAGGCTGGTGACCTTAAACAGTCCTTCCTCACTCAAATCAAAGTCAATTTCAAGTCATGTTATCATTTCACTGGTGCCATGGTCCTGTTAGAAAATGAAGGACAAACACAACCTGGGTAGCAGTCAGTAAGAAATAGGTGGAAGGTGTCTGATCTCTTCTCCACAGAAGTTGCTTCTCCAGATGATCTTCATGAGGGATGGGCTAGAAACATGTGGAGTAGTCTGGCAGGTCCTGTTCCTCCTAGGGTTCATGGGCCTACATGCTTGTTGGTGACAGTTGATTAGCTCATGGTTTTGATGGTGGTGACAAAAGTGATCTTATCCCTTTCTCCATCATTTCTTCCTTAGGTGTTGCCTATGAGGCTGGGCTGAAAGGAGATTGGGTGATTTTGAGGTCACTATCTTTCTCAAGGTTCCTGGGTTCAGGATTTTGGACTGTTGCCACCAAGGTTTCTCCTCCTCCTCCTC